>NC_056743.1:85852963-86075463 GCF_019279795.1 Protopterus annectens
ATGACTGACCTCTTGGCACTTCCAACATTGTTATACAGAAATTCATACACATTTTACCTCCACACCACAATGTGGGTAACACTGCTTAATACAACAGTACTATTTATAGAATGCAAAAGTATAACAACATATGAAAGAAGAGTAAACAGAAGCACTCCAGGGGTTATACCTTTATTCACAGCATATTACACCTTTATTTATACTGGTACGACACTTTCTAAGGCTCTTATGTTATGACAGTACATGAAGAATAATTACTAACCTGCCTAGCAATGCAGCCTTTGCAACCTAGCATCATGGCCTTGCTGGTTCACAGCCTGCTCATCTGCAGCTGTCAGAGAAATACAGTGATATTTAGCCATACCTATCCATAGTATACACAAGCTAGGCAATTATTAACTACTTAGTAGAATGAGTACTTAGTGCTGGAGCATTAGGCATCTGCCGAGACTCCTGGATCTTCCAGTACATCCCCCCTCCGCCGCTTCAGGTCAGCATGGTGGTGCCTGACCTGCTCACTAGTCCGGGGGATACCTGTGGCACTGGTGAGGTCATGGGCAAAACTGTCCCAGGCCTCCGTTTTATACTGTGAGCCCTGGTACTGGCCCTGCAGTAGTCTCTGCTAATGGTGGTTTACCAGGAGCCATACCATGATTTTTGACTCCTGGATGCCCCAGCGGTGCGCTCCAAATCAAGTGCCTTCACCCACACCAGCCATTTTGCCTGCAGTAGGAAGCTACAACCAGTTATGGGAAGTATTCCCGCCTGTGGGGTTTAAATACGGCCGCACTTTCCATGATTGGCTGGTTTTGAATAGGCTAAGCTATGGACACACCTGCTTACCTAAGGTTGGCAGTGCTTAAAGAGGTATAACAATAGGCAAATTAAATCGGCTGCCCTACACATTGCTTACATTTAACAAGTTAAGCTGTACAGCGGTTAGCATTGCTTAACAGTTAATTAGCATTATATTTGCTTTTTGGCAGTGATTTATTATTCATTTCAGGTTATATATGTGTCTGGTAGCCATGATTCATGTGTACATACACTGTTTGGGGTCCTGGGGACTTCTACACTTTATTACAATAACACCTCACATCTGTGCTTACTGCAGTACTCCAGTTCACATATTTATGTAATGTAGCTGGGTATATAACATAAGGCTGTACAGAAAGTCCTTTCACATGTTCAGCTTGTTTCTCTATGGAGAGGTTTGGTTTCTTAAAACCTCACTCTTATGTACTATTGTGTTGGCTTAGTGGTTAAGTACTGTGACTGCAGAGTGCAGGGTCCTGGGTTCACAACCTGCAAAGGTTGGTTATTTTTTCCTGCCCAGAAAGGCGGCTGATGCATACTGACTGACTGTCCACGCTCCATGTCGGATTTGGAGCTCAGGCAGCACGCCTTCATTAATATGCATGGCGCGCTGCCATCCTCCTCCTAAGCGTCCGCTTCCGTGCAGGACTAGACTAGTCCTGCACAGAAGATTAGTAAATCCTAGGGATATATATATATATATATATATATATATATATATATATATATATATACACATTTTGTGTGTGTGTGTGTGTGTGTGTGTGTGTGTGTGTGTGTGTGTGTATACATATATATATATATATATATATATATATATATATATATATATATATATATATACACACACACACACAGAAGATTAGTAAATCCAGGGGAGATATATATGGGAAAGAGTAGTGGAAGCTAGGTTAAGAAGGGAGGTGATGATTAGTGATCAGCAGTATGGTTTCATGCCAGGAAAGAGCACTACAGATGCAATATTTGCTCTGAGAGTGTTGTTGGAGAAATACAGAATAGGTCAGAAGGAGATGCATTGTGACTTTGTGGACTTACAGAAAGCATATGAAAGGGTGCCTAGAGAGGAGTTGTGGTATTGTATGAGGAAGTCGGGAGTGGCAGAGAAGTATGTAAGAGTGGTACAGGATATGTACAAGGGTAGTGTGACATTGGTGAGGACTGCGGTGGGAGTGACAGATACGTTTAAGGTGGAGGTGGGATTACATCAAGGATCAGCTCTGAGCCCTTTCTTATTTGCAGTGGGGATGGACAGGTTGACAGATGAGATTAGACAGGAGGCCTCGTGGACTATGATGTTTGCAGATGACACTGTGATATGTAGTGAGAGTAGGGACCAGGTTGAGGAGACCCTGGAGATGTGGAGATATGCTTTAGAGAGGAGAGGAATGAAGGTCAGCAGGGCTAAAACAGAATATATGTGTGTACATGAGAGGGAGGGTAGAGGAATGGTGAGGATGCAGGGAGTAAAGTTGGATGAGTTTAAGTACTTGAGATCAACAGTTCAGAGTAATGGTGAGTGTGGAAGAGAGGTGAAGAAGAGAGTACAGGCAGGGTGGAATGGGTGGAGAAGAGTGTCAGGAGTGATTTGTGATAGACGAGTACCAGTAAGAGTGAAAGGGAAGGTCTACAAGAGGGTAGTGAGACCAGCTATGTTATATGGGTTGGAGATGGTAGCATTGTCGAAAAGGCAGGAGTCAGAGCTGGATGTGGCAGAGTTAAAGATGTTAAGATTTGCACTGGGTGTGACTAGGATGGAGAGGATTAGGAATCAGTATATTAGAGGGTCAGCTCAGGTTGGACAGTTTGGAGACAAAGCAAGAGAGGCGAGATTGCGTTGGTTTGGACATGTGCTGAGGAGGGATGCTAGGTATATTGGGAAAAGGATGCTAAGGATGGAGCTGCCAGGTAAGAGGAAAAGAGGAAGGCCTAAGATGAGGTTTATGGATGTGGTGAGAGAGGACATGCAGGCGGTTGGTATGAAAGAGCATGATGCAGAGGACAGGAAGAAATGGAAACAGATGAACCGCTATGGCGACCCCTAATGGGAACAGCCGAAAGAAGATGATGATGATGATAATGATGTACATACACACGCATATATATATATATATATATATATATATATATATATATATATATATATATATATATATATATATACACACACACACATGTACACACACACACACACACACACACACACACACATATATATATATATATATATATATATATATATATATATATATATACACACACACACACACACATATGCATATATATATATGTATATATATATATATATATATATATATATATATATATATATATATATACAGACATACATACATATATATGCATACATATATGTATATATATATATATATATATACATATATGTATATATATATATATATATATATGTATATATATATATATATATATATATATATATATATATATATATATATATATATATATATATATACATACACACACACACACACACACACACACACACACACACACACACACACACACACACACACACACACACACACAAACACCAAAATAAGGGTGATAGAGGGAGGGAGGGAGGGAGGGAGGGTGCAGCTACTGCAGCAGGGTTCAGACATCTACTGTTTAGGTAACTTTACTTACACATCTGTACTACACTCATCACATGAATGCTGCTGCAGTAGCCTTTGGTATATGGGCAGACTAGCATAGTTTTTAATGACAAGGGGGAAGAAAGTGAGGGTTTAAGGTCCCCTGGAGAATTATCCTAGCAAAGTATACTCTAGACCTGAAAAAGGAATCTAGTTTGCAGTATTTCCTGGAAAAGTGACCTAGTTTGCAGTCTTTTGTAAAGATATGCGCAGATGACAGAGTTGTTGCTTTTACAATATCTCTAGAGTCCACTTTTCAAAAAGCCAGTGATGAAGCTAAGCCACTAGCAGACTGTGCATTAACTCTGCTTGGAATTGACTTATTATTGTGGGTATAACAAAAGGAAATAGCAAGTGACAACCATTTGGAGATAGTCTGCTTTAACACATGTTGTCCTTGTTTCTTACCTTCATAAGAAATGAATAACTGATATGGGTTTCAAGAGGTTTTACTTCTGTCAAGATAATATCTGAATTGTCTGTGGACATCCAGAGTATGAAGAATCCTTTCTCTCCTGTTTTGGGTCTATATTATCAAATCGAAATCACAAATAACCGAACACCAGAACAGACACACATAAAGATTAAACTGCCAAAACTATGAAAAACCACTTCAGCAAATTTTTTTTCCCAGGGGAAAAATTGATTGGCCAACCAAAACCCAAACATACTGTCCCCCACACACCCCCTAACTAAATATACCAAGTCAGAGATTGTTCTACAGTGGAGAAAAAGGCAAACTCCCAATGATGGCTAAGTGATTTTTTCCCCTGGGAATAAATGCGCTGAAATGGCCGTTCCTAGTTTTGGCACTTCAATCTTTATGTGTTGCTGTTTTGGTGATTGGTTATTTGCAGTTTCAATTTGGTAATATAGACCCCCTTGTTTTTAAGTTCTAGAAAGAAGACAGGGAGATGGACATCACCTCAAAGTAAACTTGGGTACCACTTTAGGCATAAAATAAAGACTAGTACTCAAGGAAACTTTTAGTTATGTACTTACCATAACGATAGATGTATGTGATCCATCTCGCCTACATTCATTACTGACGGGCTCGGAGCTGAGAATCGGCTCCGACTTGACCGCTATAACTAGCACGAAGTCTCTCATTGACTGGTTCCGTTCCGTTTTCTGCTGTGGTTTTCGCTGCGAACCTTGAGGTTGTCCTGCATTGTTCTTGTTTCTCTCATTGACTGGGCTAACCCTGTATCCCAGGATGCACCACGCCCAAACCCCCAGATCTTATTTGTCCCAATATTATCTTCCCACATACACCACACCACAAGGATATATATATAAGAGGAGAGAAAAAATAATATCCTCAGAGGGATCAGAATACAAGTTTCCTCCAAGTCCAACAGGTAGGGGGAAGAAGGGCGGGTACGTAAGAATGTAGGCGAGATGGATCACATACATCTATCATTATGGTAAGTACATAACTAAAAGTTGTAATGCGATCCTATCTCGCCTACATTCATTACTGACGGGACAGTGTCCCTAGCACCTAAATCCTGGGAGGCTCACTGGAAAACACTCCTGAGCACTGTGGAACCAAAGGAAGCCTGACCTCTAGAGGCCACGTCCAGTTTGTAATGAGAAATAAAGGTATGTGGAGAAGTCCAAGTAGCCGCTGCACATATCTCATCTATGGATAGTCTAGCATGAAAAGCCACTGAAGTTGACATAGCCCTGGTAGAATGCGCCTTAACTGGAAAGGGAAGATTCCTACCCGCTACTGCATAAATAAATGAGATGCAGTCCCTAATCCACTTAGCTATGGTGCCCTTAGTTACAGCTCTGCCAATTCTATTGTCCAAAAAAGGACACAAACAACTGATCTGATTTCCTCTCCTGTTGTGTCCTATTTAAATAAAACCTCAGTTGTCTATGCACATCCAACTGGTGAAATTTGTATTCCGCTTTGTTGGAAAACCATGGAAAAAAGACCGGAAGCTCAATAGACTGGTGGAGACAAAGGTCAGAAGAGACCTTAGGGAGAAAGGAAGGATTAAGTCTCAGAGATACTCTGTCCTTATGAAAAATCAAATAAGGAGGTTTAACAGAAAGGGCTTGAAGCTCCGATACCCTTCTGGCTGAAGTTATGGCCACCAAAAAGGCAGTCTTCCATGACAAAAATTTCAATTCGCAAGAGGCTGCCGGAACAAGGGGAGAAAACATTAAAGCTCTGAACACCACATTTAAATCCCATGGCAAAACATGTTGTGAAACCAGAGGTCGAAGCAACCAGGCTCCTTTCAGAAAGGCTTTACACAGCTTATGACCCATGAGGGTAGGCTCATATGCAACATGATAATTAGTGATTGCTGCCAACTGATCCTTTATAGTGGAGGCAGCCGAACCCTGTCTAAAAAGTGTTGCTAAGAAATCTAACACTGCCGACAGGGGATCAAGATCACGTTGCTGAGCCCAAATTGCAAATCTCTTCCATTTACTAGAGTATATTTTCCTAGTAGAAGACTTGTGGGAAGAGGACAGAATATGTACTACTTCTGGGGTAAGGATATGCTGTCTGACTAAGGTCGGAAGTGGAGAAGCCAGGCAGCGAGCTTGAGAGTTCATAGGGATGGATGAAGCTGTCCTGACTGATGAATCAATAGGTCTGGAGCTGGGTCCAGAATCCAAGGACCATCCACCGCATACTTCCAAAGGAAGGGGAACCAAACTTGACGGGGCAAGAGTGGTGCGATCAAAATCATCTTGCTTCCCAAGCAGGTAGCCTTCTGAATCACTCTTGGCAGAAGAGGGACCAGCGGGAAGGCGTAGAGCAGACCGGAGGGCCAATTGTGGACTAGAGCATCCCTGGGTGACTCCCCCTGTGGGGGGAATCAGAGTGAAAAAACTGCTGCACTTTGCATTCAGGGGGCTGGCAAAGAGGTCACAGCAGGGAAGGCCCCACCTGGAGAAGATCTGAACAGCCACTCAATCGTTCAGGGACCACTCGTGAGGCATCAGAATAGCTCTGCTCAGCCTGTCTGCTATCACATTGGACTTCCCCGGAATGTGCGTTGCCACTAGAAAGCGCTGGGAAGCGATTGCCCAATTCCACACTCTCATGGCCTCCCTGCAAAGGGGGTAGGACTTGGTTCCTCCCTGCTTGTTCAGATACCAGACAACCGACATATTGTCGGAAAGAATCACAATAGTTCCCCTGGGAAGAGAGCTGTGAAGTGCCTGCAATGCTAGAAGCACCGCTCTCATCTCCAGAACATTGATATGAAAGTGAGCCTCGTGGTCTTGCCACGTACCTTGAACCGTCTCGCCCAGATAATGCCCCCCCCATCTGGGAGGGGTCCGTGGTTACTGTGGCAATAGGTGACGGGGGGACTCAAGGATCTCCCTTGATTCAGGTTGGACGAGAGAAGCCACCAACGCAGATCCTGTCGGCATCGCTCTGTGATGAGAATCGGTTGGGACAAGGGATGTTCCTGATATAACCACTGAGCCGAAAGGAGCCACTGAAGTATTCATAGGTTCATAGGTTCATACTAGGCTATCTGCCCTAGGGCATTTATAAGCCTAGCCAGAATGTGTTTGGCTTTCGCCACCCATTTTAAATTAATTTTGCTATGCCCTTTTTTGAGGTTAGTATACTGTGCCTCTGTCTAACAGTGACACAGAAGTGATACCCAGGGTAAACCTACGATCTCCCATCCACTCATCAAGATTCCTCTTGAAGAGAGTCAATGAGGGACTCTGCCTAACCTGGACTGGGATTTTATTCCAGAGTGAAGGGAGCCTCTGGGTTATGAATCGGTCCCTCCAGCATTTCCTATTTATTTCGGTGCTGAGGTTCAAGTCTCTCGAGCGTGTAGCTCGATGGGATTTGGATTTTCTGAGGTGCAGCATGTCCATTAATTCCGGGTTGGACATGGCTTTATATGTCAGGCACAGATCGCCTCTGAACAGGCGGTATGCCACTGAGAAGAGCTGGAGTTTCTTTAACCGGGCAGCATATGGCATCTGTTTGAGCCCTTTGATCCTCTTGGTAAGGTACTTTTGGGGTCTTTCCAGTTGCTGCAGGTGTCTGGTAAGGTACATCCCAAAAGGGGCATTGTACTCAATTATGGGCCTGATGAGGGATGAGTAAAGAGGCACGATGACCTCCCCTGATCTAGATGTGAATCCCTTCATGATTAGGTGGGCTATATAAAATGTTTTTCTAACCACTTTGGCCACGTGGTTGTCAAATGAGAGATTGCTATCAACTTGGCTCCCCAGGTCTCTAATTACTTCTTCTGTATTTAACGGATTACCACCTATGTGGTAATTTGTGGGCACTTTGTTTTTGCCAAAGGGGATGACTATACACTTTTTAGCATTTAGCTTGAGGCCATGGCTCTGGCACCAGTTGTCTGTTTCTATGAGGCCCTTTTGGAGGATGCTTGTGTTGACTGGAGAGTCGATTATGGCACCCAGTTTGCAGTCATCTGCGAACTTGGTCAGCCACAGTCCTTCCGTGTTGGCCTGTACTTCCGAGAAATATATACCGAACAAGAGAGGTCCCAGGACTGAGCCTTGTGGGACGCCACTTGTAACTGGTTTGGAGTCTGACATGGCTCCAGCAATTCTAACCATGTGGGTTCTGTCCTTGAGCCAGTTTGCAACCCATCTAGTGACATAGGGGTTTATATTTAAGCTGGTGAGCTTATCTATAATGCCCGAGTGGGGTATTGTATCGAAGGCTTTTGCGAGGTCCAGGTAGGCTGTGTGGACCACCTTCCCCTCGTCAATGGCCTTGGTGACTGTTTCAAAGAAATCAACCAGGTTTAAGAGGCAGGATCTGCCCTTAACAAAGCTGAACTGGGTAGGATCCAGTGTCTCTAGGTCCCCAATATCTTTATTTATGAGGTCCATGATGATCCTTTCCATAGCTTGGCAGACCAAGCTAGTCAGGCTTATGGGGGGATAGTTTCCAGGATCCGTTGAGGCACCACCTTTGTGGAGAGGGACCACAGTTGCTGTACGCCACTCTTTGGGTACATATCCTGTAGTAAGGCTGAGATTGAACAGTAGTTTTATGTTTGGGTTTAGCTCTTCTTGGAGTTCATGTAGGACGCAGCCCGGGACACCGTCTGGTCCCATTGATGCTGTGTTTTTTGCTTTGGAGAGGGCGGCTCATACCTGAGCATCTGAGATGTCAGGGGGGCAGCACTCTGCTGGGATAGATATTTGCCCATTTGGTGGGGAGGGGGGGAGAAGTTTGCGCTGAACCTGTCAGCTAGGATGTTGGCAATGTCTGTGGGTTCGGTGTATTTTTTGTCATTTTGGACTAATTCTGAGCATATCTGGGAATTCCCACCCAGGTTCCTAACAGAACTAAAGAAAGCCTTGTGATTATCCTTAGTGTCCTGTGCAATTTTTCTCTCGAAGCTGGCCTTAGACGATTTTATGAGTGCCCGTAGTTTTTTGCTAATACTGATCAGAGATGCCTTCCCTTTTTGGAATTTTGCTCTATCATTTAGTAGCTTCCTCCTTCTATTGTATAGTTTGTTTATGGCTGGGGTCCACCAGACAGGACGTCTGCCTTTGGAGGATTGGGTCTTGATTTTATTTGGGATCGCATGATCCATGCATTCCTGAAGGTGTTCATAGAATGCATTTATAAAAGATTCTGCGGTCTGGGCCGTATTTTCCACAGGCCCGGGGCCTTTGAAGGATTCCACCTCGGTTTTGAGGAGTGTGAAATTTGCTTTAGAGAAGTTTTTCACTGTGGTTTTCTGGGCAGGGGGTGGTGTTGGGATGTGAATATCCAGTGAGATTAGTTTATGGTCTGATCTTACCAGTGAGGGATACACTTCTGGTCTGGAGCATAGAGTCCCCATGTTGGTGATGATCAGGTCCAGTATGTTTTTCCCTCTTGTGGGAGTGGTAACAAGTTGTTCCATAGCATTTGAGTTTATAAATTCTAGGAACCTTTGGGCTAAGGTGTTGGAGCTAGAGTAATGCTCCCAGTCTATGTTTGGGTAGTTGAAGTCGCCCAATATAATGGTGTTTGGAGAGACCTTCATATTTTCCAGTGTTCTCAGGAAGGCCGAGTGGGGTTCCTGGGTTAGGGAGGGTGGTCTGTAGCAGGCTATAAACTGGAAGGCAGTTTTACCCACTGTTAGTTGCACATGGATAGTCTCTGATGCTTCGTGCTGTGCCACCAACCTGGAGGTGTGGGTATCTTTGATGAATATTGATACTCCCCCTCCTTTTGTGGGTCGGTCCAAGTTTTGGGGCCGAAAAGCATGGTATGAGGTATAACCTGGTAGTGCTGGGGTGCTCTTGGGAGCCTTGAACCAGGTTTCGCATGTGTAACCTGGCTAGCGGAACTAGAAGAATGGTAGCCGCCATTGATCCCAACAACTGAAGAACCATCCTGGCTTGGACTTTTTCCCGGGGTAGTAAAGCCAGAATTTGGGCTTGTAACACTTTTATTCTCTCTGCCGGTAGGAAAGCTCACATTTCTACAGAGTCTAGCTCTGCGCCGATAAAGGCAACACGCTGTGATGGCAGCAATAGAGATTTTGCCCAGTTGAATGAAATCCATAGTAGATGGCCCAATTCGACAGTAGCTCTCGTGGCTTGAACAAGTAGAAGCCTGGTGGGGGCGGTGAGGAGACAGTCATCTAGATAAGGAAACACCTGGAATCCTAGACATCTCAGGTGAGCTGTCACCACTACCAGACACTTGGTGAACACCCTGGGGTCTGTGGTGAGACTAAAGGGCAGGGCCCAGAATTGAAAATGACTGGCTCCCAGCCAGAAGCGTAAATGATTCCTGGAAGCCTTGTTTATCTTGATGTGATAATAGGTATCCGTGAGATCGATAGAGCACATCCATACTCCTTTTTTCAGCAATGGGAAAATGGATTGCAACGTGACTTGGACTTCTTTACAAAGCGGTTTAAACGGCTGAGATCCAGAATGGGTCTCAGGTCCCCTGCTCTTTTTGGCACCAAAAATAATCTTGAGTAAGTTCCTAATCCGATCTGGTCTGCGGGGACTGGTTGGATGACTCCTTTTCCTAGCAGCTTTGAGACCTCTATTGCTGCCTGATCCCATTGACTGGGTGGAACGTCCGTGATTTTCCTTGATGGCGGGGGGGGGGGGACAGATAAAGGGAATGGTGTAACCTCCGGTGATGATACGAAGCACCCATCGATCCTGAGTGATGGACTCCCAGGCCTGAAGATGCTCCGAAAAACAACCCCCGACTGGCATCCGAGACGCACAGTCGGGTAATCCCTCAGGGACGTTGGTAGGAGGAATCACGAAAGGACTCGCGGTCTCCTGTATTGCAGGGGCCTCCACCACCTCTAGGGTGACGCCTTCCATTAAAATTCCCCCCTCCTCTGCCCCTGGAGGGGGGGGGTCACTTTGATGGGCAGGGGAAGACTTTTGAGACTTTCTGAACCACATTTTCCCTCCCCTCTGAGCCTTGGGATAAGGTCTGGTGGGAAGCAAAAAACGGGCCTCAACGGCAGACAAAGTCTTACCCTCCTGCTCACATCTAGTGAGGGTGACTTTCACTTTGGGTCCAAAAAGGGAGGACCCGTCGAATGGGGCGTCCGTGAAAGAAGACTTGAAAGCCTCCACAAAATGACAAAAGCGCATCCAAGCTTGCCTTCTAAGAGCTACTCCCAAACTCGCTGCTCTACCCGCCCCCTCGGCTGCATAAAATATGAGCCTCATGGACAAGTTGACGATGGAAGAAAGGGTAGACAGCTGGGCGTTAACAGACTGGGTCAACACCTCAGGCAAGTTACCTGACAGGGTATCTCCCAACTCCTTTATGAGATCCCTTTGGAGCTGCAAAATGACACAAGTAATTCAGCGACCGCAGAGTAAAGGTCGCTGAAGACAGGGTACGCTTCCCATACCTATCCATACTCCTAGACTCCTTATTAGGAGGATGGATGGAAGTAGAAGCCTCTGCCACGTCCTGCTGAGTGGCAGACCACCACCACCATAGCATCCACAGGTACTCCCTTGGTCAAAAATTATTTTCCTGGAGGCGCAGATAAGAACTTATTGGGGCGGCTAGGAACTGGCTCCACAGAGTCAGGGTGTTCCCACACCCTTCGACAAATAAGATCCAATAATTCATCGAAGGGTGGAGACACCCAGGAGGCAGAAGGCTGGGCACCGAAGGCCTTGAGGAAGACCGACTCCTCCTCATAAGGGTTTTTGGATGGCCAGTCACCCCGCTGTCTCAAGATCTCCAAGATATCAGAGAACGAGACATCATCAGAGGACGACTTCGGGGACCCTTCTGCATCATCGAGGTCGGTGTCCGAGGTGACAGACTCATCTGGGGAGTCTACGTGCTTCCTCTTACACAACTTCTTCCTGGGAGGCTCCTCAGGCATGGACTGTGAAGGGCCCTCAGAAAGCAGGGGACCACATATGGAGGTATCTTCAGGCCTAGGAGCCCCGCTGTCCAGAGATAGGGGCGGCAGCAGAAGCTCTAGTTGCAGCATCTGGGGATGGAGTTGCCGATTCAGGTGAAGTCATTACGGCCTTGGCCAGCACGCTCCTCATAGCCTCGAAGGCAGGTCCACCAGAATCGGACAAAAAACCCACCTCCGAGACCATGACCGGAGTCGGGGTACCCCTAGACGAAGCACCAAGGGGGAGACTCAGAGCCGAAGCCTGAAGCCCCGATGTATCCCCCTCGGGTTAGACTGAGGACACCCGAGTACCGAAACCTGTAGAAGGGATGGAAAAGGTTGGGGCCGAGGTCGGATCCGAAAGACCAGCAGGAGGTTTCGGAGCCGACTCAAGGACTTCACTCGATTCAGCAGACTCCGGCTCCGACGACACCGAAGTTGTTGGAGGAGGAAGAAACGGAACCGATATCGTGGCTGGCTCCGGAGCTGACTGGGCTGGAGCCAAAAATAATTTAGTTAACACTGTCGACTGGAGGAGCTCTGGACCACCCTATCCACATCCGAATCTGACATCCTGGAGGACTTGGAGGAGACAGAAGGGGGTCGAGAAACCTTCTCTGTCGGAACCGAGACAAGACTGGGGGAACGGCTCCGAGTCGGCTCCAAGGGGATTGGAGCCAAAGCAGGCTCGAGAACCACCGCAACCTCCTTCGGTGCCGACGACCATGGAGTCGAAGAAGCCGACCCCGAAACAGACAGGACTTCCTGCGGCTCCAAGACCAGTGGAGCCGAGGAAGGAGACATAGCCTTAGACAGTACCTCCTGCGGCTCCAAGACCAGTGGAGCCGAGGAAGGAGATATAGCTTTTGGCCTTTTCTCCAGAGGCTCCGATGAACTAGCCGGAGCCGGAGACTTCTTTTTAGTCTTAGACCTGGATTTCTCTGAGGGGGGAGAAGACGCTAAAGTTTCTTCAAAGGAGGGCTTAATCAAACCCTTAAGGATTAGCTTATTTTTTCTCTCTTGTAAAACCCTGGAAGAGAAGGCATGACAAACACTGCAGGATTCCTGCAAGTGTATGGCACCAAGACAGTAAACACAGATGGCGTGGCCATCAGTCAAAGACATTTTGTATGCACATTTGGCGCATTTTTTAAAGCCAGATGACTTATGTTCTTTTTGTTCCTTACCAGACATAAGGAAACACGACCGCACACTCAGCAACACAAGGAGGGAGGGTGGAATAGGCTATAACTTAAACGCCCGAACACTAAAGACACAAGATAGGGCAAAGGCCCTCTAACTTAAACAGGCCTAGCCCGCCAAACAGAAGGATTACCACACAAAAAAACGCACTCAATCACAAAAGGGAAACAACAGACAACGTAGCTATTAAAATAGCTTTTTGGAAATAATCACTCGAGCAGTTATTAAAGTAAAAAAAGAGGGTACTTAGCCACAGCCAAGTCGAGACCACGTCGTTACTCTAGGAGCGGCAAACGAGATCTGGGGGTTTGGGCGTGGTGCATCCTGGGATACAGGGTTAGCCCAGCCAATGACAGACTTTGTGCTAGTTATAGCGGTCGAGTCGGAGCCGATTCTCAGCTCTGAGCCCGTCAGTAATGAATGTAGGCGAGATAGGATCACATTACATCCCTATCTTTGTGGCAAGTGAGATAAAGTTAATCCACCATGGGAGCTTCTTGGAGAAGTCAGAGCAACCACTAAAAGTTTTTTTTCCATATTATGAACCTGAAATCAGTCTGATAAGCTGGCTGAAATGGAGCAACAGTTAATGTTTCCAATACAAAGTTAAGATCCCAAGGAGTAACCACTTTTTTTGGTGGATGGGTATGCAGATCCCCTTTCACAAATATTTTGACACAGGACATAGGAATGCATTGAAAGTGGAGTATCCATAAGCAGACATGCTGAAATGGCCAATACATGAACCTTGACAAAGGAGTAAGAAAGGCCAGAGGATAATAACTTGCACAAATATTGAATAACTAGAGAAATACTTGCCTTCATAATGCCCTGGTTCTTGTCTTGGCATCAACCAGAAAATCTTTTCCATTTAGTAATATATGATTTCCTAATAGCAGATTTCTTTGACTCCATTAATACCCTGCTGCATGTCTTCAGAAAATAGGTTTCTAAAAGGTATTAAAATCTGTCATTCAGGCAGTTAATCGAAGTTGTTTCAAGTTGGAGTGCATTACACAACCCATGTCTTGTGTGATTAGGTCCATTCTGTGAGGAAGCTTGTGATAATTGACCTTGGCCATTTCCAGAAGAAGGGAGAGCCTGGGCCAGAAGGAAGTCACCCCAGTGATCATTGGAGAGGCCTTCTGAATCTTCATAATAACCCCAGATACTAGTGGAAAGGCATACAGGAACATTTAAATGAAAATGCATCTGTTTCCCAGGCCTGTTTACAAAGGAATCCTGGAGCAGGGACATGCCAGTTGTTTGTTGTGAATAGAGCAAAACAAATCTACCTGAGGTGTTCCCTACAACTGGATCAAATCCTGGAAGACCCCCCAATGTTTCCAATCTTGAAGATCTATCCAGGTTTTGATCAGCTTGTCTACCATGATTATTTGCTCTAATGGGATATAAGATACTTGTAGAGTGAGATTATGCTGAATTGCTATATCTCAGGCTACCATGACTAATCTGCACATAGGATAACAACTGGAACACCCCCCACTCATTTCTTTATGCACCAAATCATTGTGATGTTATCTGTAATCACTTATAATGGTCCAAGGAGCCACAGATAATTGAGAATTGAGAGGATTTATGACATTCAGCACCTCTTTTATATTTATTTGTTTTGGTCTGTCCTCTTTGTTCCAAAGACACTGCTCCCCAAGCAAAGTCTGAAGCATCCTTAGTTACAGACTGTGCTTGAACTGGGAGGAAGAAGTGAGTCATGGATTCAGATAAAACTGGTGTCTCCTTGAAAGCAGTTCCCTTTTATAACAAATCCAAAAACTGGAATCTGGAAAGTCAGTGGATGTGGCTGTTGCAACGATACAGATTTTAGGTAGCGTTGTATCCTTCTGATATGTAGGCTGGTTAGCGGAATCATAAGAATAATTGATGCCATGAATACCAGTATCCTGAAAAAGTACAGTTGTGTAAATTGAACTTACAATAACAGCAGATGTTTGAATAATCACGTTTGCAGTAGCCTTAGCTATATGGGTTATGTCCTGCAAAGGATATAACAGCCAGCCAGCTTCCAAAGCTTCAAGGCACCTTCCATGCACCATAACTGTCAAACATTGTGAAGTGAGCGGTCTAAAAGACATGTCTGGGCATGAAGCCCTTCAGACCTTTCCTGCCAGTACAGACAGGGAGGCTGAGCCCTGAAAGGACAATGCTATAACAACAACAGCAAAAAAATTCCACACCATGTCATAAAAAATACACCAAAAACAAGGGGAATGGAGGGAGGGAGCAGCTACTACAACAGTGATTATTCGAACATCTATTTATTTATTTGTTTGTTTATGGACTTTTTTCACACTCAGCCCAGAAGCAGTGTCTGGTTAAGTGACTTGCTCAGAGTCGCACAGTTAGGCAATGGAAGCTGATGGAATCAAAACTTGCACCACTGGGCCTACTATTATGGTAGGTTCAACTTAGACAACTATAGTATGTTCATCATATTGATCACTGCTGCAGTAGCCTTAGCTTTATAGTTAGATTACCATAGCTAACTACACTTGGGGGGTGGAAGGAGAAAAGTCTAGGAGAAAGGTCCTAGCAAAGCTTGATCTGGACCTAGAAATGGAATCCGCCTTATAGTACTTTGTAAAAGTATGTACAAGGGACCAAGGAGCAGCTTCTAGAGTACCTCAAGAATCCAACCTTTTCCAAAAAGCCATAGTTGGAGCCAATGCCCTGCTGGCATGGACTTTGACCCTGCCTGGAATAGATTTGTTAATCTGAGTATAGCAACAGATAATAGCCTTAGACAACCATTTGTAAATAGTCTGCTCTGACACATGTTGCCACTTATTCTTACCTTCCCAAGAAATGAAGAATTGATCTGATGAGCTGAAAGATTACATACTGTCAAGATAATACTTGAGTTCTCTGTAAACATCCAAGGTATGTAATATCCTTCCCCCTAATTTTTGGGTTCAGGAAAGAAAACAGGTAGATGTATAGTTTGGCTTAAAGTAAACTCGGATGCAACTTTAGGCATAAAAGAAGGATTAGTTCTCAAAGGAACCCTCTGAGAAAGGGTTGACTCACCATAAGAGCTTGCAACTCTGATACCCTTCTTGCAGAGGTTAGAGCAATCAGTAAAACTGTTTTCCATGAAAAGAACCTCAAGTCAGCCAGATTAGCTGGTTCAAATAGAACAAGTGCTAGCTTCTCTAAAACAAAATTAAGATCCTGAGGAGAGGTACCAGTTTTCTTGGAGGCTTCTTATGCAAAACTCCTTTCAAGAACATTTTGACATGAGACTGCATTGAAAAAGAAGGATCCATGGGCAGACATGCTAAAATGGCCAGTAAATAAACCCTGACAGAGGAATAATAAAGGCTATAAGATAATAACTCACACAAATACTGCAAAACCAGAGAACAACTACACCTGAATGGGTGCTGGTTATGTTGTTGGCACCAGTTAGAAAACCTTTTTCTGTTTGCTAATTTATGATTTTCTAGTAACAAGCTTAATGCCTCCATTAGTACCTGCTGCATGTCCTCAGTAAACAAGTGCTTAAAAGGAATTAAGACCTTATCATCTAGGCATTCAATTGAAGATGACTGATGGCAGAGTGGGTCAAATACCCCTGTTCTAGTTTGAGTAGATCAGGTCTGTGAAGAATCTTGTGGAAATTGCCCTGGCCATTTCCAACACTGTTGCCTGGGCCAAAAGAAAGTCACCACAATAATCCTGGGGATTCCTTCTGAATCTTCAGAAGTACCCTGGATATTAATGGAAAGGGTGGAAAGGCAAGCAAGAACTTTCCTGTCCAAAGAAAAGAAAAGACATTTGTCTTCTAGACCTTCTTGCATGAAGTCCTGAAATAGAATCTTGACAGTTGATTGTTCAGAGAGGAGGCAAGGAAGTCTACTTAAGGAAGTCCCTACAGATGGATCAAATATTGGAAGACCCTCCCTAAATCTAGTTTCCATTTGTTAGGGTCTGCCTTGGTCCTGCGCAGCTTGTCTACCACACAGTTTTGTGATGACCAAATGTAGGATATCTGTACAGTGAGATTCTGCTATGAAGTTATATCCCAAGCTAATGTGGCTAGTCTGCAAATGGGGTTATAATCTGGTTCCCTCTTGCTTGTTGGTATGCCAAATTACTATAATATTGTCTGTTACCACTTGAAGAGGTCCCAGGAGCCAAAGATGGTTCAGAGAGCCGAGTTGATCAGGGCAAGCATCACCTTGATATTTTTGTGCTTAAATCTATCCTTTGTGTCCCATACCTCCTGCACTTTTATCCCTCCTGAAAAGGCTTCCCAAACAAAGCTTGAAGCATCTGTGGTGACTGACTGTTTTGGAGCAGGGACAGAGAAGGGGAGACCTGGATTTAAGGATATCTGCTGTCTCCACCAAAATATTTCACTTCTGACACCCCCCAACACTGGGATTTGAAAAGATAAAGGGTGTTGATGATGGGACCAAAGAGATTTCAGATACTACTGTATCTTTTTCAATAGCCGCGGTGGTGCAGTGGTAGCATTGTTGCCTCACAGCAAGAGGTTCTCCCGTTCGATTCTCAGCTTGGGTTGGGAGTGCCTTCTGTGTGGAGTCTGCATGTCCTCCCCACAGTCGAGTGGGCATTCGAAAGACATGCGTTGAATGGGCATGCCTTCGTTGAAGGTTGGGCGTCGGGCTGGCAACTCAGCACCATAAAAAACAACTGCCAATCATTAGCAGACTGGAGTTCCGCTGTGACAAAGCCGAAAGACAAACAACTGTATCTTTTTCATATGTGGAGTCTTGCCAGGGTTATCATGAAAATCATAGATGCCATACCATGGTCTGAGACAAAATGCTAAAAAATGTACAATCATACCCTTTGGTAAATTACATATCCCTGAAAATTATAATATTGATAGCACACCCCTAAATGTAGACCCAGTGGAGAGGGACACAGGAACACAGATAGATAATAACCTAAACTTTGACCACCAGGTAGCTAGGGTAGTGAGGAAATCCTTCTGTGTGGCTCAAGTTATAACAATTGGCATGGCATCAAAGTCAAAGGAAGTCATAATGCCATTGTACTCAGCCCTCGTCAGGACAATAATCGAGTAAAATTCTCCCTTCTGCATGTACCTAACCAGGCACTTAACATCAAAGGGAATGGCCCCAGAAATTCTCACTAAAAAATACAAAGCATAAGACACCTGTCTTATGCATACTGATGGGCCTATCCCTAAACTCCATCTTATATTGTTTATTGAGAGGTGACATGCCTGACCTACAATGCATTCTCTGATCCAGTCTTGATCAAAATGTTACACATTTGCAAGAAAAGTTATATGAGAGTTACACATTCCATGGTCCTGAACCTTATTTGTGACTCTAATAGAACTTGATGGAGAGACATATTCTCAACCCAAAGGCTACCTTGCCTATGAAATAAACTTCCCATCTTCATAAAACAAAGCCCATCCCTCACTTCCTTCAAAAAGAGTTTGGATAAATGGATGAGGAACCGTAAATTCACTCCCGAAGTACTGCCCATACCCCTTATGGACAGAGGCAGTCTTTAAAATGACTCAAGGCTCCAACACCCAAAGACCCACTACCCTGATACTACCCATCCCATTTCTGGGGAATTAAAATATATTATTGTCATACTCTGGGTATTACTGGCTATGCTTGTAAAGGCTCTTGTGCCATTAGCCTAGTATCCAAAATCCTGACGTATTCCCTCACACTGATATAAGTCTGAATTAAAAACCTTAGAAAGAGATCTAAATAAAGATCTATTTTTTCCTGTGGAAGAAAAGCACTTTGAACTGAGGTGTCTAGCTGACATCCCAGGAACTCAGTCCTGTGTGAGGAAGTCAAGAAACACTTTTCAGTGTTCTGTTGGAATCCCAGCTTGTTTAAGTTATCTCTCATCCAAGAAAGAGATGCTTGACACTTTGAAAAAGACACTGCAAAGATAAGCAAATTGTCTAAATATGGAAAAAATGTGGATACCCTGTAGCCTGCATTGTGCTATAACTGGAGCTACACTTGGTGTAGTGGATAGTCCAAAGGGTAAGGCAGAGAACTGATAATGTGACCCAGACACACAAAACCTTAAGAAACGTCTGAATGATTTTCAGAACCCATTTGTCTAAAACAATCTGTTGCCAAAAAGAAAAATGGATATTCAGACTTTCTGGAAGAAAAAAGAGGCCAGGGTGGGGGGGGGGGGGGGGAGTCACAAGGTCTCTTGAATAGTCATTCAGAGTTGTTCAGACTTCCCCTTTCATCACAAAGTTTGATCACCTCTGAACCAGAGGGGCCAAACACTAAATATCTATCAAAGGGAGCATTTAAAATATCATCTGGGAGGTTCTGAGAATGCAGCCATGCAAACCTCCTTAAACAATACCAGTGGTCATAGCCCTGGAAGAAGTATCAACACAGTCATACACACTGCAATTAACGAGTAGGGACCTGACAACAGAAGAAACAAAGTAATTTAAAGCAGATTTTCCCCTCAAGAAGAAACTGCAGATAAAACATTCTTATACTTTCACAATTTGTCAGAACAAACTTTAAACACTAGCCTGAAAATTCAAAATTCTGAAAAATCAAAGTTGCAGAAGTATACACTTTTCCCATACCTATCAATAATTTTCTAATTCTTATCAGAAAGAGTAGGATTGGAATTAAGTACTTAGCAGCAGTGGGATCAACTAAATCTACAGCTGCTGGGTCAGGTTTGGAATAGTGAATAAAAATGTTAAAAGACTGAGGGACCTTATACATCCTACCTGCTTTTTTAGGGACAACTGGCTGACTGTCAGGAAAATTGCAGGCAATAACACACACATCCTCTAAAACAGACAGAACAGGAGGAATGGTGTGGGTTCTGGAAAATCCTTCTGTAACAACAGTATTTTATGAGGGACTGAGAAACCTCATTGTTCTCCCACTGAAAACACTGGTGCATTCTAACAATAGTCTTAGATAAAGAGAAACCCTCACAAGGAGAGTCAGACACTAAGCTCTCTGCTGAGTCTGAATGAGAAATCTTAAGACAAAATCCTGAGTCTATCACTGCATCTTCCTGTTCAGATTCAGAATCTTGAATCGATTCAGAAAAAGAAGAATCCCTCTTTCTTTTACCAGACACTTCCTTTACAAGAAGGATCAATTACCTAAAAAAGGTTCTGAGCCAGACAGAGTGAACTACTCATATCCAAAGAAATTTGAGGATGAGTAGATGCAAGCTTGGCTTTCTATTTCTTTTTGACATGAAAAATGGGGCCAACCATGTTAATAATGGCAGCAGCTACTTCCCCAGGGATGGACAGAGCATTCCTATACAACAGGGAAACGTCCATGTTCCCTCTCTCAATACCTCTCTTGCCTACTGAGTGGACCCCAACAGCCACAGAGTATGTGGCTAACCCACTTTCCATATTCACTGTAGGTGCTACATCAAAGGGATCCAGGAAAAAAAATGAGAGACCTGAGGTACAACAAATGGCCACAGCAGAATCACTCACCTGTGGCTGAGGCAAACGGATAGCCTGCTGTGGTTGCAAAGGCTATTTGCTTAACTTTTTTCTTTTTCTATCTGGAAGAAGGACCGACCGTGGATCCGGTAGTCTGTTCCATGATCAAGCCGAAAATGGTGGCTCTTTTTCCAGGGAAGACAAGCAGTAATTGCCAGTAAACACTAATAGTCCTTAAAAAGTTACTTTTTTTGACAGAAAAAAACAAAGTAGATCTACTTTTTCTTGTGGAAGAAAAGCTCTTTGAATTGAGATAGCTAGGAGCTAGACAAATCTTCTGAGTGTTCTCCTGAAACCCCAGTCTGAGAAGGAGATCTCTTAACCAGGGTAGAGATTCCTGACACTTAGTAGAAGTGGAACAGCTTCTGTTACCCTACCCTGAGTTAGTAGATGCTGAATGACAGGGGGAATAAGAGAGGTATGATCTAGTGGATGAAGTGGAATCCCCTGAAAAAGAGGAAGGGGCTTCCACTTCCATTTGTACCCCTGATTTATCACTCTCAGAACCCATTTCTCTTGAGATGATTTGCAATGATAAACAAGTCACCTAAATAAGACAAAATGTGAAACTCCTGCAGTATGCAAAAGGCTATCACTAGAGCAAGACAATTTGTGAACACCCTTGGAGTAGTGGATAACCCAGAGGGTAATGCAAATAACTGTAAGTGTAATATAGACACAAAACAGTAAGAACCATTCAAAATCAGAAGCTATAGGAATGTGTCAATAAGCATACTTAAATGTCGAGTTATGAAAACTGATATGGGGAATCAGCAGTGATATGTACTGAAGGAATGCATTTTGAACTTTGGGACTTTCACAAACTGACTTAGAAAGGAAATATCTAACACTGCTCTGCTCTCTATGAAGCTTCTTTCTTCAGTACCAAAAGCATTCTTAAATAGAAACTTTTCCCTGTTAGACAAAGTGGAAAAGCTGCTATTACTCCACCCCAACTTAGACAAAGTGGAAAAGCTGCTATTACTCCACCCCAACTCAGCCGATGCTGAATGACTGGAAGGAAAAAGGTATGACAAGGTGGATGAGGAAGAATCCCCTAAAAAGGAGAAAGGGACTTCTACTGCCTTCTGTAACCCTGATGCATCACTCTCAGAACCCATTTGTCTGAGATTATCTGTTGCCACAGAGAGAAATGGAGAGTCACATTTTGAGGGAGAGATAAAAGTTTGCCAAGGTGATGATTTAGGAGGTACTGTTTGCAGATAGTCATTCAGGCTTGCTGGACTGTGTTTTTTTTTTTTTTTTTTTCTGGGAGGCTTCTCCTTTCTTTTTTGAGCCTACTCATCCCTTTTTTTTTTTATATATCTACTTCTCAGAAGTTTGATGTGTCTGCTTGTTTTGCTATTTATTAAAAAAGGTGCTAAGGTGACAGTTCTATATTACAAGACCAAAGACGCATTCTTTCAAATGCATCTTGGTCGAACTTAAAAGGCTGAAAACGCAAAATATTGAAGTGGCTATTATGTGAATTCTTTCCCTGGGAAAGAATTTGCTTGGCCACTTCGGTACTTTGTTGTTTTTGGCACTGTAGTGCGGTCTCGGAGTTGGTATATTTAAGTAGGGGGGCATAGCTCCCCACTTAATGTAATGTTTGAAACTGATTTTTTTTTTTTTGTTGGATCAGCGATTTTTTTCCCTTGATTCTATACAGAATCAAATGAGAAGAAACAGCAGGATAAAACTGGAGCTCAAACAAGGAATAATGGGTTTGCAAGAACAACCCCTTAGATGTCCTTTATGAAGAAACAGAATGGGTTACAAGGGTGGGAAGTTGAGGAACAATGAAAATGGACAACACAGATCCATCATAACTTTTGTATCTGATGTTGTCATTTTCATTTGTTCCTCCATTAATGGGACAGAGTCCCCAGCTAGATGAACCTTGTGTGGTCCTCATAGAAGGATATTTCAGAGTACTGTAGACCCAAAGGCAGCCCTGTTCCTAGATATCAAGTCCAATTTGTAATGAGCAATAAAGGTATGAACATCTGACCAAGTGGCAGCAGCATAAATGTCATCTGTCGAAGATCTTGACCAGAAAGCTGAAGAGTTCGCCACAGACCTCTTTGAATGTATTGTAGGCAAAGACAGACCTCTCTGTTTATAGACAAAGGATATGCAATCATTCAACCATTTAGCTAAAGTCACTTTTGAAACTGGCATGCCCAATCTGTTATGGGAAAAGCAGATAAAAATTGATCAGATTTTCTGAAATCTTTGGTTCGATGAAGATAAAAACAAAGTTGCCTGTGTATGTTCAAAAGATGCAGCATATATTCACCTTTACTGGAAAACTTTGGGAAGAAAACTGGGACGTTAATGACCTGATTAATGTTAGACTCAGAAGGCACCTTAGGAGAAAAAAAAAGATGGGTTAGTACATAAAGGCACCCTACTTTTATAAAAGATCAAGTATGGAGACTTGGAAGAAAGGATCTGCAGTTCAGATACTCATAAACCTGATGTAATGGCAACTAGGAAAAGGGTTTTCCAGGACAAAGATTTTAGGTCTGATCTGGCAGAAAGTTCAAATGAACTTTGAGTCAAATGATAAGTGGCAAGGGGGAGTGGGATCCTTGACTGGGAGCCTAAGTAAAAAGGTGCCTTTCAGAAATGACTTGCACAACTTAGAAGAAGCTAAGGAAGAGTGATTTCCACCGTAATGAAAATTAGAAATAGTGGCCAGCTGGACTTTGATAACAGAGAAACTAGCCCTCTCTTTGAAGAGCTATGCTAAAAAATCTTGGACTGTAGAGACTGGGTCAGAAAAGATATTAAAATCTCTCTAGAGGGCGCAAATAGAAAATATTTTCCATTTACTTGTGTAAACCTTCCTAGTGGAAGTCATTTGAGAGGACAAAATGATATGTTGGACTGGGGAGGAAAGTCTGGGCTGTCTAGCCATCACGGGATGATACCATGCAGTCAGCTTGAGGTCTGTTATGTCCAAATGAGCTAACCACATTGGATGAGACAGGAAAACTGGACTGGGGTCCAGTATCCAAGGCAGATACAGATGATGAGGCAACCAAAAAGATAACAACAGATTTAATGAGCCCAAAAGGGTGCAATGAGGATTATTATGCTATTTAACTGGTAGACTTTCTGCAGAAACTTGAGGAATAGAGGAAACGGGATAAGCATACAGGAGACCTGTGGAATAATTGTGAACTAAAGCATCTCTCAGTGACTCCCCCAGAGGAGGGATCAGTGGAAGATCCTGCTGCACTTGCTGTTGGGGGGGGGCAAAGACATTGCAACATGGCTGGCCCCATCAATGAAAAATTCTTGTCACCACTTTGACAAGAGACCAGTCTTGAGGCATAAGAATGGACCTGCTTAGTTTGTCTGCAAGCAGACTGGATTTCCCCAGTATATGCATTGCAATAAGAAAGCGACCGGAAGAGGTCACCCATTGCCACACTGACATTGTCACTCTACCTCATGACAAAAAGGATAAGACCTGGCTCCCCCTTGTTAGCTGATGTACCAGACCATAGTCATTTTGTCTGATTAGATTGCAACCGTCCCAGAGGGGAGAGCATTTTGAAAGGAGTGCTAGAAGGATGGCTCTCATCCCCAGGACATTGATACGTGAATTGACTTCATGAGGGGACCACAAACCTTGGACTGTTGTTCCCAGGTAATGACACCCCATCCCAGATGGGACGGGTCTGTGGTCACTGTGGCTACTAGGAGAGGTAAAACAAGAAGCAGCCCTGAGAAATTTCATTTGAACAAATCCACCAAAGTATGTGCTCCTTGCAAACTTGTTTAATCCTGACTGGAGTGCATAAGGGCTGTTGAGGAATACACCATTTAACTGAAACAGTCCACTGTAGAATCCGCATAAGATATCTGGCCAATGGTACTACAGTTATAGCTGCTGCCATGGACCCTAAGGATTGCAAGACTAGTCATGCCGGAGGAGAGGAATGTGAGATCACTTCCTTAACCTGGGATATGATGGGTTGGACTCTAGATAAGGACCTATGAACTCCAGATTCTGGGTGGGAGTGAGATGTGATTTGATGTAGCTGACTGTGATGTCCAGACAGTGACACAACTGAACCCAGTAATCCCGTGCTTGTAGAGGTAGATGCCTGGTTGGATTAGTTAGAAGCCAGTCATCTAGGTATGGAAACACCTGGAATCCTAGCAGTCTTAGGTGAGTTGCTACCACTACCATGCATTTAATAAACATGCTGGGGGACTGTGTGAGATCAAAGGGTAGTGCTCTGAACTGGTAATGACTGTCTCCCAGATGGAAGTGCAGATATCTTGCAAAGCATCTGCTTATTTTGATGTGATAGTAAGCAGCCTGAAGATCTACTGAGCACATCCAACTGCCTTTTCACAACAGCGGCAAAATGGACTGAAACGTGACCATCCAGAACTTTGAATATTGTATGTATTGATTTAAATTGCTGAGCTATAGAATTGTCCCAAGTCCCATGTCTTTTTTGGCACTAAAAAGAATCCTGAATAAATTCCAGATCCTATCTGGTCGGAGGGGGGTCTTCTTGACTCTTTCTTCTAGTAGCTTTCTTACTTCCAGAGCTGCTGCCACCCTCTGACTGGGTGGAACATCACAGATCTTCCTCATTTTTATGGGGGGAGTTTCAGAAAATGGTATAGAATGTGATCCTCTGCAGCCAGGAATCTGTTGTGATGGACGCTCAGATGTCTAGGTGTAGGGACAAGTACCCCCCCCCCCCGACTGCATCCGGGGAAAAGTAGCCGGGCAATTTTTTGGGAGCATTGATAGGGTTTGTCCGAAAAGGAATTCTTGAAATTCTGGTTTTATGGGATACCTCTGCCATGAGGACAGCATTTTCTGTTAACAGTCCAAAACACAGAACAGAACCGCACCTCATGAGATTTGGAAAGGATGTCAGGACTTATGAAACCACATTTTCCTACCTATCAATGATTTTGTCAACAGGGTCTCTCAGGAATACAGAAACAGATGCCAACAGCAGACAAGGTCTTTCCTTCCTGCTTACTTCTGGAGAGTGTTTCCTTCACCTTTGGGATGAACAGAGACGATCCATCAAATGGATCATCGATGAATGAAGACATGAAGGGGCCCACAAAATTGCACAAGCACATCCAGGGATTTTCTCTGAAGGTTATGCCCAAACCCACTGCCCTTGAAGTACTGTCTGCGGCATGGGAAATCAACCTCATGGGCACATTAGATGTAGGCTGAAGGGTGGCCAGCTGTGAAGAAAACTTATTCTGGTCCTCCACAGACATGGACCCAGAAATAGATTTGGAAAGCTCCTTTGTCAAATCTCTTTGCAACCTGGTATAGTGTGCCAAATAATTCAGTGGCCACAGGGCAAACGTCATATGCTTTCCAAATCTGTCCAGGGCTCTAGACTCTCTGATGGGTGGTAGACTGATTTGTTCTGCTATGTGAGCTCTTTCTTGGTGGCTGCTGCTACAACCATGGCATTTACTGGCACCTGCTTGTTCCAGTGTACTCTGTACTTTAAGGGGGGTGCTGAAAATGTATCCGGTTACTCGAAAATTGGCTCTACAGTATCCAGTTCCTTCCATGCCATGTGTGAGACAATACCTTTTAGCTCAACAGCTGGAAGGGTCACCCAAGACATAGCCGGGTCATACCTGAAGACCTCCAGAAACATAGACTTCTCCTGGGAAGGGAAGTCAGAAGACCACCTTTTTGCTTTAAAAGTTTGAGTATTTCTCCAAAGGAGTCATCCTCAGGTGGAGATCCATGGGACCATTCCCCCCTCATCTAAATTAGTGTCCTCGGTAAGAGATACCCGAGGGGAATCAAAATGTTTCCTTTTACATATCCTCTTCCTAGGAAACTCATTAGTGGGATGGTCTGGTGAGGTACTGGAAGTGGCAGGCGAGTCCCTAGGGATTGACTGCAGGCTCATTCAGGTAGGCTACCTGGGTGGGGTAGAGCTGAGAGGCTCAGAGGTCAGACCTAACAGTGGAAGA
Source organism: Protopterus annectens (assembly GCF_019279795.1). NCBI lineage: Eukaryota > Metazoa > Chordata > Ceratodontiformes > Protopteridae > Protopterus > Protopterus annectens. Next base: position 85,879,594 of record NC_056743.1, read on the forward strand.
GAAACAGGATCTGGGGGGGAGGTCCTTTCTCTATGCAGAGAGAAAGCCCTCTCCACTACCTCAAAAGCAGAGGATCTAGGAGAAACAGAGACCAGCAGCACCGAAGCAGAAGACCCCTATGCCGATAAGTCCTGAACTACTCCCACAGATCCCTACCTTGAGGAGGGAGTCAAACCTAAGTTGTCCAGCAATGAAGTACCTAGGGGCAAGGATGGCTCCAATAACTTTGTAGTCGACTCTAACCTCCTAAAGCTGGCACCACAGGTTCGGCTCTGAGAGTCTTCCTGCTCCAAAAACATCAGAGCCAGGCAACTCAGGAACATGGTTGGAATCAACAACACATCTTTGGCTCTGATGAGGACACCTTCAAGGATCTCAGATCTGAAGGCTCTGAAATCACTGGACTGATTGGAGAAGGAGATATGATTACTGGGTCAGTGGAGGGTAGGCTCACGGGTCTGATGGGAGAAGGACTTCCCCCATCTGGATCTGAGCTCTGAGGAACTTCATCACTCTCCTGTCCACCTCTGCTTCAGACAAGCTCCTGGAGTATATAAGAGAGGAGCTGGTAGATGGTGGCTGGGAATATCTCCTCAGAGTTTCCTGAAGAAAAGGTAAGTGGAATCGAGGAAAGTTCGGCTCCAGTGAAAACTTTGGAGATTAGATCCGAGTTGAACGAAGTAGCATCCAAAGGTGCCAGATCTGGCTTTTTTCGAGATTTTTGAAGGAGGCTTGGGCAATGGAGCCAATGAGCTAGAACAGTCTGAGACCTCTTCTTAGGGTCTTTATCTTTTGGAGCTGATTCAGGCTTTCCCTTTTCAGACTTCGGAGGGGGGGGGGTCTAGTAGCTAGAGAGGAAGAGGGAAGAAGGCTTTTCAGCACTATCTTATTTTTCCGATAGCTAAGAGTCCTGTAATTAAAGCCAGCACAAATGGAGCAATCTGTTTCTAAATGGGCAGTATCCAAAGAGTAGACACACTCCTTGTGGGCATCAGAACTGAGGACCTTATGCCCACAGGAAGTGCATTTTTTAAAACCAGTCAGTTTATCAGCCATGGTAAACAAATAAAGAACAGGATTAAGTTACAGCAACAGATTTTTTTTTTTTACTATAGAACAGAAAAAGTACCAACAGTGCTACCTAGAAATACCCTCTAAAGGGTAGAAAGAAAAGATTACAGTGAAAAAAGGAAAACTAACAACAATGGTACTTAACTGAGTACCCATTAATAAATGGGAAGGAAAAGGGAGTAAACTTACAACTGTAACACAGTGAAAATTCACCCCCAAGGCTCGAGAGTAGGAGATCCGCTTATGCGCAATATGGTGGCAAATGAGATATGAGATACGTTAGGTTGGTGAGGCACTGTGGGTAAGGGAGGAGCTCAAGAGTTGGATCCATGAATCTAGTGAAAGCGGCCAAGTCATATCTAAGACCCATCAATTGTTTAGCCACAGCAGGATTTGCTAAAGAAATCACCCTTGGAAAAGTGGATAATCCCAAGAATAATACAAAGAACTGACCAAAGAACTTTATACAGTCTCACTAATTTCTTCGACTGACCGGTAGTTATGTTATATGCTATAATAAAAACACCCTCTAAAGCTGAAAGTGAGAAGTAGGTTGAGGAAATTCCAGTTGTAACAAATCATAATATTTTTTCAAGGCAATATATCCAGTTACTAGGAGCTGGTTTCAGAAAATATACATAATGACTTAGGTTATCCTTGAATTGGTGAAAGAACTTGTGTGAGATTTAGTCTGGGTCCAGAGAGCTAGTGTTTTGTACCTGAAGTTAATTTCATGTTTGAATGAATATAAGGTAACTCACATCTTATACTTTCACTGAATTTCATTAAATTAGCAATGAGCTTTTTTACATACATATTTCTTAAATATTGTGATTCAGAAATTATTTTGTTATTTACAGATAGTGCATTACACTTACTAATCTTACCCTTTATTTCCCTCATATTTATAAAGACAACCTTGCTGCTGTGTTCAGTTTTGGATACCAGGTTCATTTTGTAGTTGAATTTAACTGAGCGGATAAATCTGATGTGTGCTTTTCAAACTCTGCTTAATCTGGATTTGTTATTCATGTTAAGACAGGGTGCATTACGTTTACAGATCCAAAAAGTATAGAGGTTTTCTAACAGATATTTTAGATGCCGTCAAGAAATAAACATGCATTTTGAAAAATAAGAATATTCTTCATGCTAACGAATATGTCAACAAAATAAAATTAGTAAAATATTTCTTTAATGGGTACTGTTATTAGCATATTATTCTGTGCAACCACTTAATAAAGGAATTCCCAACAAACTGAATAAGAACCTAATCACCTCATCCATACACAGCTAACTCTAGCCCACAAGCTCATTCTCAACCCCTCTCTCTGTCCCTCCTTGTCTTCCACCTTTAAAATGCATCTACCCAATAGAGTTTTAAGGTCTAACAACCAAAACCTACTAGAAGTTCATAAACCTTCACATCCCCCAGGCAAAAACTTACTATCCTTTACCCTAGCCCGCATCTGGAACTCACTCCCACCATCCATTCGTACCACTTCCAACCACTACATGTTCAAAAAATCTCTTCATATACATCTAAAGTCCCAATGGGAATGCTCTTGTTCCCACCCCTCATAAATATACGATATTTCTATCCTCCCTTCACACTCATGTTACTTACTTCTCCTCACAAAGCTTATGTTCCCTACTAAATACCCAGTCTGTATGCATATAATAATGTCTTTTGCTCAGCATATTCACTTCGCATTATCCTTCACTAACTATAGTGTGAATGCTTTCTGAAATTTGAACTCAAATGTATTATCTTTTAGTTATGTACTTACCATAACTTCGGATGTATGGGATCCATCTCGCCTACATTCATAACAGATGGGTTCGGAGCCGATCCGTCGGCTCCGACTCGGCAACTAATACACTAGCACAAAGTCTCTCATTGGCTGGGCTACTCCCTATCCCAGGATGCACTACACCTGCTTCCCCAGATCTTGTTTGTTCGCTTTCATACATCCATGCAAACACAGAAAAACTAGTAGTCACTATAACCAACTAAAGTTCTTCAAGAAAGATCGCTAAGAAAAAAGGGACTACAGCTCCTCTAAATCCGAATGGAATGGGGAAGGAGGGTGGGTACTTATGTATGTAGGCGAGATGGATCCCATACATCCGAAGTTATGGTAAGTACATAACTAAAAGATGTAATGGGATCCTATCTCGCCTACATTCATAACAGATGGGACAGCGTCCTAGCACCTACATCCCGGGTGGCTCATTGGAAAACACTCCTGAGAACTGTGGAACCAAAGGAAGCTCTGCCTCGAGAAACCACATCCAATTTGTAATGAGAAATGAAAGTGTGCGGAGAAGTCCAGGTTGCCGCAGCACAAATATCATCTATTGATAACTTGGAGTGAAAAGCTACGAAGTAGCCATTGCCCTGGTAGAATGAGCCTTGACTGGAAAGGGAAGGTCTTTGTTAGCCTGTGAATAAATAAAAATGATACAATCTTTAATCCATTTAGATATGGAGGTTTTAGTTACTGGTTGACCCAATTTGTTCACTGCAAAGGAAACAAACAATTGATTTGATTTCCGTGTTTGAGCGGTTCTATTCAAATAAAAACGCAGTTGTCTATGTACGTCCAATTGATGCAAAGTATATTCTGCGTTATTAGAGAATTCTGGAAAAAAGACAGGGAGTTCTATAGTTTGTTGAATACAGAAAGAGGAGGCCACTTTTGGTATAAATGCAGGGTTTAATTTCAATGAAACTCTATGCTTGTGAAAAATCAAATAGGGAGGATCAGAACAAAGAGCTTGAAGTTCTGAAACTCGCCTGGCAGACGTTATGGCTACTAAAAGGCCGTTTTCCAAGACAGAAATTTTAAATCACAGGTAGCAGCTGGTTCGAAAGGACGGGCAGTTAGGGCAGCAAGAACCATATTCAAATCCCAAGGGGGGCAGGATGAGATAAAGGAGGCCTAAGGAGCCAAGCCCCTTTAAGGAAAGCCTTACAAAGTTTGTGAGACATCAATGAAGGTTCAAATGAAGCATGAAAATTAGAGATCGCCGCTAGCTGAACCTTAATGGTAGAAACTGAAGAGCCCGACTGAAAAGGGAGGCCAGAAAATTCAGAACCTCCGATACTGGTGCAGTGAGAGGATCTATACCCGTTCTTGAGCCCAGAAGGCAAACCTTTTCCATTTACTGGAATAAAGTTTGATGGTGGAAGGTTTATGAGAAGAAGACAGTATGTGGACCACGTCCGCGAAAGAGCATTGTCTCGGACTAAGGATGGAAGTGGAGTAACCATGCTGCCAACTTCAGGGACCTGAGAGACGGATGAAGCCGTCCTGACTGATGAGTCAACAGGTCTGGCACCGGATCCAGAAACCATGGACCTTCTATCGCATGCCTCTGTAGGAAAGGAAACCAAACTTGACGAGGCCAGTGCGGGGCAATCAAAATCATCTCGCTCTCCATGTAAATGGCCTTCTGTATCACCCTCGGTAGGAGGGAACGGAGGAAGGCGTAGAAGACCGGGGCCAAATGTGAGTCAGAGCGTCCCTGGGAATCTGTCCCTGAGAAAGGAACAGTGTGAAGAACTCTCTGCATTTCGCATTGTGAGGGCTGGCAAACAGGTCGCAGCAAGGAAGACCCCATCTGTCGAAGATTTTCGCAGCTATACCCTGGTTGAGGGACCACTCGTGGGGTAAAAGAATGGTCCTGCTTAATCTGTCCGCAATCACATTGGACTTCCCCGGTATGTGCGTTGCCATTAGAAAGCGGTTGGTAGCTACCGCCCAGTGCCAAAGTCTCATGGCTTCTCTGCATAGTGGGTAAGACCTGGTTCCACCTTGCTTGTTTATGTACCACACCACCGACATGTTGTCGGATAGGATAGTAATCGGGCCCTGTGGGAGAGCGTGATGGAGAGCTTGGAGTACCAATAGTACCGCTCTCATCTCCAGGACATTGATATGCAAATGCGTTTCCTGGATCTGCCATGTGCCTTGGACCGACCTGTCCAGGTAATGACCCCCCCACCCTACCTGGGAGGCGTCCGTAGTCACAGGGGCAACGGACGTTGAGGTATAAAGGGTCGCCCTGGTCGAGATTTGATTGGAGAAGCCACCAATGCAGATCTCGACGGCAACTTTCCGTGATTATGATTAAGTGGTTCAAGGGAAGTTCCTGATAAGACCATTGAACCGACAGTAGCCATTGTAAAATTCGCATGTGAAGTCTGGCCAAGGGAACTAAAAGTATGGTTGACGCCATCGAGCCCAACAGTTGTAGGATCCGATGGGCCGGGGCTCTTAGTAGGGGAAGACAGGATTTGACTTGATCTTGTAGGACCTGAATTCTTGCTGCCGGTAAAAAGGCGCGCATTCTTTTTGTGTCTAAGTCTGCGCCTATGAAAGTAATACGCTGAGATGGCTGTAGTACAGATTTTTGCAAATTGAACGTGATCCCTAAGAAACGGCCCAAGGTGAACGTGGCTCTGAGCGCTTGGAGTAGTAGATGCTCGGAGGTGGCAGTAAGGAGCCAGCCGTCTAGATAAGGAAACACCTGGAATCCCAGACTTCTCAGGTGAGCAGTTACCACTGCCAGACACTTGGTGAACACCCTGGGGGCTGTGGTGAGACCAAAGGGCAGTGCTCGGAATTGGAAATGACTGACTCCGAGGCGGAAGCGTAAATGTCTCCTGGACTCTTGAGCTATGGGAATGTGATAGTAAGCGTCCTGGAGATCTATGGAGCACATCCATGCATCTTTTTCCAGCAAAGGAAGAATAGATTGAAGAGTGACCATTCGGAATTTGGACTTCTTTACGAAACGATTCAATTAACTGAGGTCCAAAATGGGCCTGAAGTCCCCTGTCTTTTTTGGTACCAAAAATAATCTTGAGTAAGTTCCTGATCCGATCTGGTCGATGGGGACAGGCTGGATGGCTCTTTTTCTAGCAGCTTTGAAACCTCTAATGCTGCCTGATCCCGCTGACTGGGTGGTACGTCCGGGATTTCCCTTAAAGAAAGGGGGGGTTTGTTGAAGGGGATGATATAACCTCCGGTAATAATGCGAAGCACCCACTGATCGCTTGTTATGGATTCCCAAGCTTGTGGGTGCGCCGCAAAACGACCCCCGACTGGCTCTGGAGATGGACGGTCGAGCAACAACTCAGGGACGCTGGTTGTATGAAGAACCACGAAAGGAATCGCGGTCTCCAGAGTTACGGGGGCCTCTGCCACCTCTGGGGCGGCGTCTTCCAAAATCCCCCCCCCCCCTGCCTCTGGAGGGGGAATCACTGGGTGGAGTAGGGAAAGACTTCTGAGATTTTCTAAACCACATTTTCCCTCCTCTCCGAGCCTTGGGGTAAGGCCTAGAAGGAGCGGAAAATCGGGCCCCAACGGCAGTCAAAGTCTTGCCCTCCTGCTCGCACCGAGTTAGTGTGTCCTTCACCTTGGGTCCAAACAAAGATGACCCATCAAAGGGGGCGAAGGAAGACTTGAAGGCCTCCATGAGCGAACACAAGCGTAACCAGGCTTGTCTCCTGAGGGCAACGCCTGTTCCCGCTGCTCTACTCGCCCCTTCGGCCGCATATGAAATGAGCCTCATGGACGAGTTAACAATAGAAAGGAGGGTAGTCATCTGTGCGCCAACAGTCGGGGCCAGCGCCTCAGGTAGGTTACCAACAAGAGAGTCATTTAGCTCTTTGAGAAGATCCCTTTGGAGCCTCGTAAAATGACATAAGTAGTTCAGCGACCGTAAGGCAAAGGCCGCTGAAGACAGGGTACGCTTCCCGTACCTATCCATGCTCCTACAATCCTTATTAGGAGGATGAACAGACGTCGAAGCCTCTGCCACGTCCTGCTGTGTGGCAGAAGCCACCACCAAAGCATCTACAGGCACACCCTTTGTGAGAAACTCCTTCTGGGGGCTGACAAAATTTATTGGGCCTCGCAGGCACCGGTTCCACAGAATCAGGGTGTTCCCGCCCTTCGAGAAACCAAATCAAGGAGTTCATCGAAGGGCGGAGACACCCAGGAGGCGGAAGGCTGGGCCCCAAAGGCCTTGAGGAAGACTGACTCCTCAGCTGAAGGGGTTTTGGCTTGCCAGTCACCTCTCTGTCTCAGAATCTCCAAGATGTCTGAGAAGGAGATATCATCTGAAGATGATTTGGGAGACCCTTCTGCGTCATCGAGGTCAGTATCCGATGTAACAGACTCATCTTGGGAGTCTACGCGCTTCCTCTTACACAATTTCTTCCTTGGGGGTTCGTCCGAAGCAGATTCGGATGGACCACCCGGAAGAAGGGAACCGCCGATGGGGGTATCCTCAGGCCCTGGGGCCCCGCTGCCGGGGAGCTGCAACACAACAGAGGCACCAGTCTCCAAATCTAGGGACGGTGAGGTAGAATCTTGTTGAACCGGCAAAGACATGGCTAGCGCGCTCCTCATGGCCACAAAGGCCGGACCTCCAGAATCCAAGGAGGTCACTGGTCTAGAGGCCACGATGGCACCAGGAATTCCAGCAGCCGATGCTCCAAGAGGAAGACTAGGTACCGAAGCACCCAAACCCAAAGTGTTCCCTTCGGCTCCGGCTGAAGAGGTCGCAGTGCCAAACCCTGAACCGGAGGACAGGGTAGGAAGCACAGTCGGAACCGAGAGGCCTGTAAGGGGTCTCTGCTCCGACCGTATGGCTCCACTTTGCTCCACCACCACCGGCTCCAACGGCTCAAGAGGTTGGAGGAGGAATCAAATGTGTTGGAGGAGGGATCGGCTCCGAAGCAAACTGTGCTGGAGCCGAGACCAATTTAGTAAACACTGGAGATTGGAATAGCCTCTGTAAAACCCTATCCAGGTCCGAATCTGAAAGTCTCGATGATTTAGAGGAGGTAGACAATCGAGAAGACTTTCCTCTCGGCTCCGAGAGAAGGGGACCGGCTCCGAAATGGCTCCAATGCTATCGGCGCCGACTCCACCACATCATGGACCACCATCGGCACCGAAGGAGCCTTCTTCGGAGCCGAGGGGGAAGAGTCTGAGCTGCACACTTCCACCGGCTCCGAAGCTATTGGAACCGATGGAGGTGATTCACCTCTCGATACTCCAACTTGCGGCTCCGAGGCAATGGAGCCGAGGTAGGAGGTATCGAGGCAGACCCTTCGACCCTCGGCCCCGAAGTCAGTGGAGCCGAGGAAGAAGAGGACAATTTTGTCTTTTTAGAAGTCGGCTCCGACGGACTTGTCGGAGCCGACGATCTTTTCTTTTTGGAAGCAACAGGTAGATCTAAGGCTTCCTCAAAAGAAGGTTTGATAAGCCCTTTCAATATTAACTTGTTCTTGCGTTCTTGAAGAACTCTAGAGGAGAACGCATGACAGACACTACAAGTCTCTTGCAGATGTTTCGGCCCCAAACAATAAACACAGACTGAATGACTGTCTGTAATGGACATTTTATAATTGCACCGAGTGCATTTTTTAAAACCTGACTTTTGTTCCTTAGACATGATACAGGCCACAACAAGTAAAACTCTATGGAAATCTTACTCTACCACAACAAGTATAGCACTATACACAAATTAAGCCAACTGAAAAGCGAGACACACTGGCGCAGTACTGGTGAAAGTTTACCTCACAACAATTAGAAACAAGTTAAACGGCCCAAAGCCCTCTAATTTAAACGGGCTTTGCCCGAAAAACAACTAACTAAAAGATAATTAAACCTAATAGCACTCAAAGGTAGGGCAAAGGCCCTCTAACTTAAACGGGCCTTACCCGACTGAATAAATTAAATTTTTTGGAAACACTCAAGCACTCAAAAAAAATAAGAAATAGTAAGAAATAGTAAAAAATAGCTGTTAAAACAGCTGTTTGGTTAATATAGACAAAAATTCCCTAGGTCAAGGACCAATAAGGTAAAAAGAACCACTTAGCTCCAGCCAAGTCGAGACCACGTCCAGCTTGTTAAGCGGCAAACGAGATCTGGGGAAGCAGGTGTAGTGCATCCTGGGATAGGGAGTAGCCCAGCCAATGAGAGACTTCGTGCTAGTGTATTAGTTGCCGAGTCGGAGCCGACGGATCGGCTCCGAACCCATCTGTTATGAATGTAGGCGAGATAGGATCCCATTACATCCTTAGTTTTGTATAATTATCATTAGCAATCCTTGTAATTACCTAATTTGTCTGTTTTTGAAGTTTAGTTTTTGTATAAATTTGTATTAGTTTTTGTATAATTATTAGTTGAAGTCTTCTGTATGTACCTAGTTTGTCTGTTTTTGGAGCCTTTCTCCCCAGGACTCCATTGAAAATGGGTTCTTTTTGGCCCAATGGACTATCCTGGTAAACCAACTGCAAATAAATAAATAAATAAGGTAGCTATACATAAAATGGGTGGGGCTAAAAAATCTTGTTACATTTAAGCCATGGAGAATCCCAATCAACACACACATATTTAGGTAACATTTTTGCAATGTCTCTTGGTAACGGCTCTGAGTTATGTCCACAGTCTCATTTCTTTTTAGTTCATTCATTTTTCAGTTAGTTACACGGCACAAGCCTATTGACTGCATACACACAGCATTAAAAAAAAAATCTGATGGAAAGCTTATGCATGCTGTGGCATATGTTCAATCTGTCCACAGACAATTACTGTAGATACCCAGTTCTACTGTCTTTCTTTTTCATTTTTACAAATGTTTAAGGTTTTTAATTCTGTGACAGGAATGCAACATATGCTTGAGTCAAGGCATATTTAAAGTTCGTGAAATCAGTACTGCTTCAATCCTTGATGTTTCCCAAGACTGTTATCAGCACCCACAATGTACCAAGAATTGTTTTCTTCTGTAATTCATATAGGGTTACATGTACTGGTAGCATATTCAAGTATGCTAGGAAGTATTTCATTATTCCAGTTGTTGCTGCTGCTGCTGATACTGGAACTATCTGGGTGTACTTGTTCCATATAGCTCTGGTTTTTGCTTGCGTGTCACGACATATAATTTTAAACTCTCACAATGCAGGACATTATAGTCACTAGGTGTGGCTATTTCAGTAATTAATGTTATTTCCATCCTATTCTATTTAACTACATTATCTATCTGTTTTTCTTGTTTCTACTTTCATAATTATTAGCAGTAAGGACTGGATTGTCTGCTGAATCATTCACTGTATGATCAGCTGGAGCTATTAGTTACAGGTAAGATAATTTATGGACCTAATTGCTAGACCTTTTTTCAAATTTATCTATCATGTATTCAGTGTCCGGGGCTAATAAATCCCACTGGACCTGAAATTAATTGAGAGGTACTGAAGAAGGTGTTTAGTTAAGTCACTGAATAATTCTCATTTGTCATTTGATGGTTTGTATGTTATGAACCTTTTAACAGCATCTATTATAGCTTAGGTCTGCGTAACAAAACCTCCCCCTACCTTAGTTACATCTTGTTGTACTTTATAAAAGTGATATAGTGGTTGGTGTCAATCTACTTCTTAAGAAATTATCCAACCTTTTCTTTGTTGCAGAACTCTGTCATTCAGGGTAGAGTGCTGTCAAAGAATTCATGCAATGGGATTGACTCTAAGGACTGAAACCTGTCATCACTGTGACCTGAATCCATGTTTGCTATTCATGACATTTGTAAAGTTGTGCTTCAGATGCTAATTTTAATGCCTCATAATATTCTGATATTTGAGCTAAAGAAACAGGCTTACCAGGTGACCTTTGTCAATACAATAAAATGAAACTTCATCTAAGCATAAATTATAGTCTTTAAATGAATATTCAGTCTAATTCATCACTTGGATTTGTGCAATGCTCGGAGTCTTGGCCTTTACTGAGATTATTAGGAATGTTTTATAACATTCTCTAATGCCCAGACATGGCTAGAGGAACAGGCAACATTTGAAGTGTTACTGGCCTGACAGACATCAGTTTGCTCCACTGTGATCTGTAAACTAGCTCACATTAGAGACTGTACCCGCATCTGTCCCAGGACTGGAATTAATCATGGGTTTTCAGCCAATGATGGCTGCTCTTCAGAAGGGAGAATGTTTTGTGTTCCTATGGTTAAAGCTGCTCTTACTGGGTAAGTATCAAACCCTGGTCTCTAGATTAATGCAGAATAACTTTAGCTTGGCCCAAAAACAGTGTTGTGATAAATGGTGTCTCTCTTTCACTAATGCAGTGGCATCTGTCTTCTCAATATCTTATCTAATGGTGGCTCTTTTTTGTTTCAAAATCCTCTTTTTTTTCCCCTTTGAGTGTGATTATTCCAGTCATCCTACAATTAGCTGAGGTCTCACTGGACAAGGTTTCAGCTTGCCAATTTTAACTCAAGAATGTCCAGGTCAGAAAGCAGTATCTGACATAGAAAATCACTGCTGGTGTGGCTTTTCTTTGTGCATCAGTAGTGATGTGTGTGTGGTGTTTGTTTTCTGCATGCTTGTGTGACAGCGGAATCGATATTTTGAAATAACGGGGGTGTGGGGGGACTCCGCTCTTGCAATAAACACTTCTTATAGTATGCTTGACGGACTGAAGCACTGACTTTTTTCTTTCTTCTTTTATTTAAGATTCAGGCACTTCTAACTAGAAGAGGCACAGTGGGACTGATGATGCCTGTATTGGGAGTCAGTAATATACTATCTTCCTTGTGAGCCTTCAAAAAGGCTGTACTCTTCTTTAAATTTCTTAGTGCCAATAACCTGAAACATAGCCTGAGTTGTGATGATGCCTTCTTCATTTTAGCTTTTCTAGCTCAGCCAGATCCTGCTATAAGAAATAAGACTGCAGGTTTTTCTTACTACTTAGTTTCACCATCTTGTTCAGGTTAGCAAAGTGTTCTTAATATTTCACAGAATAATCCTCATCCAGGTTAACCAAAACAGTTTCCATGGGAATATTTTGTTGCTGTTTGTTTACTACAAGAACACCTAAGGAAAAAAAAAACTTCTGTTGGGACGTCATTACTAAAAATATTAAAAATACTTGAGACAATGGTGTAACAATTAAGTGGAAAACAGAAATAAGATAATAAAGTTGACTGGAAAACTAGAACAGGTAAATATACCAATTACTGAAATGAAAACAATGAAACGACTAGTGATTTTAAGAGACAAGAAGAACTGAAGATGGCACAAACTGTGCAGACCAGTCTGTACCTGTATAGACAAAGGCATGAATGAGATGCAGTGTCCGGCACAGGAGGAAGAGCTGCTAGACAAACCACACCAAGTGCACTATATTCTGAAAAAATGAATTAGCTAAAAATGACAACTGCCAAAGTACGATCAGCAGTGATTCAACAAACAAGATTCACAGGACCCAACCACAGAATTCTGTGGTGAGTAGTAGCCCATTTCACCTCCTTTCCTTCTATTCACCAAACCCAAAATATTTTCTGAGCAATAACATAATAAGATTAAGAGAAAAAGGTCAATATATGTTATATGTAAGACAAACTCAAATGGAAAACAGCATATAAGGCCTACAGTAAGTGCTCTGTTGCACGTATCAACATTTTAGATGTAACGATCATTAGTTTGTTCCATATGTTGTGTCCAAAGTATGATGAATGTTTTGCTTCCTGGTTTGTACCATCTGTTCAGTAACTGAGCATGCCAGACATGAAGAGGAAGTGAACAGACCTCTCCCGTTTGTCATAGCCAACCATTCACTGAAGCTCCAGCAGTAACTGTGTGCTTGACTACAATCCTTTAATAAGCAGCTGTACATAACGATGAGAGGTGTGCTGTACCAGCTGCTAACAATTTCTATTGTATATGGCCTCCTGTTGGGATGGGCTCATTTATGTGCAACAGTCTGCTTAAGCTTTTGGTCCTGGGTATCACAAGATTTTCTTGGAAATATTAAGGAATGTGGTGAGTAAATGGCACTGAATATCAGCTACTGTTTTGAGATTTACTTAAGGCTGTGGTTGGTGATACACAGATAAGGGTTAATAAGGAAGGCGATATTACCCTTCAAGAACAGTATTTGAGTAGTCTTGGTGCCAGCATGGGACATATTATGTCAGCTGTGGTTGTGTAAGCCTGGCTCTGTTGAGCAAAGGGAACAAGCCCTGAATGCAGCACAGGTTATTCTAGTTTGAATAGCCGTCTAGACACTGAAGAGCCAGGCAAAAGAGGATGGGAATGAGTGGTATTTGCCAGCTCACGCTTCCTTAGGGAAGGGAGATGGTTGTTCTGGTTAGGCCAGCCTGCTTTCATGAACTAGGGGCTTGCATGTTACTACTGGTTTTGTGTGTGTGTGTGTGTGTGTGTGTGTGTGTGTGTGTGTGTGTGTGTGTGTGTGTGTGTGTGTGTGTGTGTGTGTGTGTGTGTGTGTGTGTGTAGCAGCACATATATGTAATATGATGACAGAATGCATCTGTGGTGATGCAGGTGTACAATTCAGTCACCAGTGACTGGGTCAGGGCTGAAACAAAATTTAATTGGTGGAATGGTGGCATGCACACCACCACCACCACAATAACAACTTCACTCTCTTCCTTATTAGGAAATACTCAGGTAGGGGTTGGATGGGCGGAGCTGATGGGGGGAAGCTCAATGGTAAGCAGACATGATAGGAAAAAGCACACAGAAAAAAATGTGGTTATAGAGGAAAGTCCCTCCATAATATAGATTTGTCCCTTTTTGTTGTCATTGCTCCACTTTTAATATGTGCTGTTTTCATTCTCTTCCTATAAACCACTTAATAAGCTGTCTCCTACTGTATTAAAACTGAAAGGGTTACTGAAGTACAAGGCATAGCCACTGAATGGCACGCTCTCTTATTTTAACAACATACTTCTAAAATTAAATTAGATCAATATGTTATGGAAGTACTTAAGGATGGTCAATATGCTACATTTATGAATTACAGACCACACCTTGCTACACACTACATGATGTTATGAATTTCCAGTAACAGGTCATATCATATAACATTGACACTTACTACCATCTGAGATATGTGGTGCCTTCTTTTTTTGCTTCTCAATATCAAAATCTTTAACTTTGTTTCTTCTAGACATCTTAGCAGTTACCACGCTATCACATAACAATCCTAGAGAGAGAGAAGATTGCAACAAAAATCATTGCTATAAAAATCATGTTTTATAAAAGTTATATGAGATTACATCTGTACATCTCTGAAGTGCATTCTATTTGCTTGACTGCAAGAGGAGACAATTAACCTAACTAGACTGCTCTTTAAGTGCAATTACCATTTTACCTCTCCTCCATTCTTCCTTTCCACTCAACCTTGCTATAATATCAGTACCACACCCTGCTGAATGCCTCCATTAATTTAATCTTCACCACTCGTTCTGGTAGTCAGCTCCATAGCTTCTCAGCTCTCTTTGAAGAAATACTTTCACAGACCCGGGGGTAGTTGGTCCTCACAGTCTGTTGTATGTGCCCTTTCCCTTTCCTCTGTCCTTTTTAATTTAGTATGAACTCTTCACATCTCTCTGGTGTGCCATTAATGTATTTTTGGTCAAAAGAGCTCTGGTTCCTCTGTCCTCTGGTCATAGCCTTTCCTATCCATAATATATTATGTTTTGTTAGATTTCCTTAGCTTGTTTTAATAGCCTTATGTCTCTCTCCTTGTATGTCTTACAGAAATAAAGTGGATATGGTACTGAAGATGTGGCCTGACAAGGGAAATAGAAAGTTAAAAAACTACCTCTTTGCTTATGGGGTCCCCCACCCTCTCAGAGATATACTCTGGGATTCTGCTTGCTCCTGCCACTACCACACTCTCTCCCTCTCTCTCTCTCTCTTTGCTCACAGTGATCCATTCTAGGTGTGAACAACAAACCTCCTTTCTTGCTTTGCTGGTTGCACTCCCATCCACGAGATAATTCTTCATACCAGTGCCGTTACATTCTTATTGCATCACTTCTCATCTGTTTACAATGAACCTTTCTGAGCACCTTTCTACACATTTGCTTAGCCTTTCCAAATCCTTCCATTTTTTACTGCCATAGCTACCTTTGCAACATCATTAAAGAGTCTGGTTCTGTTCAATTCTCACTCAAAAAAATTCTACAACAAATGCAGTGACCGGTGCAGGACCCATGACTAACCCCTGTGGGACTCCACTATCATTATTACTGGGCTTATCTTTCTCACTACAATCCTCTGTGTCCCACTTTCCAACCATGTACAAGTCCAGCTCTTCGGCCATGGTCTGACCATCAAACCCTGCAATGTTCCTAACATATATCTGTGTGTCAACTCAAAGGCTGTGGTGACATCCAGATAGGTCGTGTCTACTGGTACTCCCTCTGACAGCCCTTGTGAAGCTTGCAGTTGTCTTTCAGACGTGCAAGTGACAATGGAAACACAGAAAATTCTATTACGCTGAGCTAAACATAATTATATTTTCCATAAAAAAACTGTTGTTGCAAACTAGAAAATCTTGCAGCAGGTAAACTGTATGGAATGTAAAGAAAATTAGAAGTTATGTACTCACCATAACGTTCCATCTGAGTAGGTGTATTCATTTGTCTGCAACCTGTGGGTTATGGATCCGATATCGGATCCAAACCGGCATGGTTTTCCAGCTATGGATCCAAGCTCTCAGCTCCTCCCCTCACCCATAACGCCCTGCTCTACCCTCATGACCTCAGATCGAGTTTGCCAAAGCAACAAAAACCCTAAAAAGGGTACACAGAATATGCAGGAAACTGAAAGGCCAGGGGGATAGGAGGGCGGGATGGTTGCAGACAAATGAATACACCTACTCAGATGGAACGTTATGGTGAGTACATAACTTCTAAATCTGAAGTAGGATATTCATTTGTCTGCAACCTGTGGGACAGAGTCCCCAGCTACCTGAATCTTGGGCGGCCATCATGGAAGGATATTCCGGAGCACCGCGGAGCCAAAGGATGCTCTACCCTAGATGCAAGATCCAACTTATAGTGGGAAATAAACGTATGAGATGAAGCCCACGTGGCTGCTGCACAAATATCATCTAGAGGAATCCTAGCCTTGAAGGCTGCCGAGGTAGATACTGACCGGGTTGAATGGGCATGAACACCCTCCGGTGCGGGCCTTCCTGACGCTTGATAAGCCAATAAAATGCACTGTGAAATCCAGCGGGACAGAGAAACTTTAGAGATTGGCTTGCCCAAATTGAATTTTGCAAAGGAAATAAACAGCTGGTCGGATTGCCTATGACCAGCTGTCCTGTTCAGATAAAATCTAAGTTGCCTGTGAACATCTAGTGAATGTAGCTTATATTCACCTTTGTTTTCATATTTAGGAAGAAAACAGGGAGGTTAATGGATTGATTGATGTTTGCTTCAGAAGCGATTTTAGGAAGAAAGGACGGGTTGGTCCTGAGGGAGACACGGTCCGGATGAAATACCAAGTAAGGAGGTTTAGCTGATAATGCTTGAAGTTCAGAAACTCTCTTGGCTGATGTAATGGCTACCAAAAGGCTGTCTTGTAGGACAAGAATTTGAGATCCACCGTAGCCGCTGGCTCGAAAGGAGGCGGTCAAGGCCTGTAGGACCAGAGAAAGGTCCCAAGGAGGAACTGCTGGTTTTATAGGCGGCCTGAGAAGAGAAGTACCTTTAACAAAAATTTTACACAATTTGGCTGACATAAGAGGATTAGAGTCATGGCCAATGTGATAGTGAGAAATTGCCACCAGTTGTACTTTGACTGTGGAACTGCTGGCACCATCGTTAAAGAGAGTGGTTAGAAAGTCAAGCACTAAAGGAAGAGGAACCGTGAAGGGATTCAGGCCTTGCCGCTCCGCCCACAAAGAGAAACGTTTCCACTTGCTTGTAAACCTTTCTAGTGGATGGTTTATGAGCTGCCACCAAAATTGCCTTAACCGGTGATGAAATACCGGGAGTCCTTATCAAGAGTGGAACTGGAGCAGCCAAGCGGTCAGCTTCAGGTTGTCCAGATTCGGAGGAGGAATGCCGGATGGATGGGATATCAGATCCGGGATGGGATCTAGAATCCAAGGAGGATTCACCGAGTGAGACCTTAGGAAGGGGAACCAGATCTGTCGAGGCCAGAATGGAGCAATGAGAATCATTCTGCAACCCACCCGAGAGGCTTTCTGAAGAACTTGGAGCATCAGAGGCAAGGGTGGATAGGCATACAGAAGACCGGGTGGCCAAGCATGCACCAGAGCGTCTCTTGGGGTACCTCCGGGAGGAGGTATTAGAGCGAAAAACTGTCGCACTTGGTGTTTGAGGGAGAAGCAAAAGATCGCATGAAGGGTTCCCCACCGTGCGAATATGCGTTCCGCTACTTGACAATTGAGAGACCACTCGTAAGGGGTCAGAATGGTGCGACTGAGCTTGTCCGCTAGGATGTTGGACCGACCCGGAATGTGCGTTGCTATTAGAAAGCGATTGGTGGAGATTGCCCATTCCCAAACTCTCATGGCCTCTCGACAAAGAGGGTAAGACCTTGTTCCCCTTGCTTGTTGATGTACCAGACAACAGACATGTTGTCCGATTGAATCGCAATTGTTCCCAAGGGAAGAAAGTCCTGAAGTGCTAGCAATGCTAAGAGCACTGCTCTCATCTCTAGAACATTGATATGCAGTAAGGTCTCTGAATCGTTCCACGTGCCTTGGACGGTCCGGCCCGCAAAGTGCCCCCCCCACCCGAGGCGGGAGGCGTCCGTGGTCACCATGGCGAGAGGGGGAGAAGCACAAAATGGGTGGCCTTTGTGGAGATCCGGGGAGTGGAGCCACCACAAGAGGGACTGCTTGCAAGCCTTGCTGATCGCTATGGGATGATGCATGGGGAGAGCAAGGTAAGACCACTGTACTAAGAGCGTCCACTGTAGAATGCGCATATTGAGCCTGGCAAGAGGAAGAAGTGCTATGGCCGATGCCATGGACCCTAGAGCCCTCAGGACCAACTCCACTGGAACAGAACTTGAATGGAGAATGGCCCGCACCTGGAGCTGCAGATTTAGAACTCTGTCCGCAGTGAGGAAGGCTCGTAAACTCCTTGTGTCTAGCCTGGCCCCTATAAAATCTAAGAGCTGTGTGGGCGCCAGGTTGGATTTCTTTGTATTTATTGTGATGCCCAGAAAGGGAGCAAGATGGAGAAAGGAGTCTCGCGCCAATAGAAGTAGATGCCTTGTTGGGGCGGTAAGAAGCCAGTCGTCCAGGTAGGGAAAGACCTGCACCCCCTGAAGCCTCAGGTGGGCCGCTACCACTGCTAATACTTTGGTGAACACCCTGGGGGCTGTGGTGAGACCAAAGGGAAGGACCCGGAACTGGTAGTGACTGGCTCCCAGCCGGAAGCGGAGAAACCTCCTGGAGCGCCTGTCCATCAGGATATGGTAGTACGCGTCCTTGAGGTCTATCGAGCACATCCAGTGATATTCTCCCAGAAGGGGGAGAATAGATTGCAGAGTGACCATTCGGAATTTTTCTTTGGGGACTGCCAGATTCAAGAGAGAGAGGTCTAGGATTGGTCTTAGTTCCCCGTCTTTTGGCACTAAAAGAATCTGGAGTAGAACCCTGATCCGATCTGGTCTGGGGGAACGGGCTGGATGGCTCTTTTCTTTAGCAGATGGCCAATTTCTGCCAAAGCGGCCTCCCGTTGACCGGGTGGGACGTCTGGGAGGGACTTCAACTTTGGAAGGTAAAGGAAAGGAATGCGATATCCCCTGGATATGATTTGGAGAACCCAGCGGTCCGATGTTATGGACTCCCATGCCGCTAGGTGCCCGAACGTCCCGACTGCCTCCAGAGTAGAGCAGTCGGGCAACCTCAGGGTTGCTGCGGGCCGTTCAGAGAAAGGTTCCCTGGACCCGAAGTTTCTGGGAGCCCCTCTGCCTCTAGGGCGGCGTCCTCCCTGTCCTCCTCTGCCACGGAAGGACTGGTTGTCCGGAGCAGGCTGGGACTGCTGTGACTTCCGGAACCACATCTTCTTCTGACCCTTTTGGTTCCTAGAATAGGGCCTCTGGGGTGCAGAGAAGCGGATTCCGACGGCAGACAGCATCTTCCGTCCTTTTCGCTCTGGGTCAGCGTCTCGCGAACGGTCTTGCCAAACAGAGCAGAACCATCAAAGGGCGTTCGCAAACGACGCTTTGAAGGGCTCAGAAAAATCGCAGTGACGGAGCCAGGCCTGGCGTCTAGTGACCAGTCCTGTCCCCGCAGCTCTAGCGGCGCCTTCCGTTGCATGGGAGAGTAGCCGCATAGAAGTATTTGTAACTGACCTAAGAGTGGCCATACGGGTGGAGTGCAGAACTCTGTCCTCCTCCGAAATGGACTCAGGGGGGGATGCAGCGTATTCCTTAATAAGATCTCGCTGCATCCTAATGACATGTGCCAAATAGTTCAGCGCCCTTACCGAGAAGGTCGCCGAACTGAACATCCGCTTCCCCAAGCGGTCCATCATCCGAGACTCCTTGCTCGGTGGGTGGACTGAGGACTCTCCTGAGCCAGTTCCCTCTTTGTGGCCGCCGTCAACATGGCATCTACCGGAGGCCCCTTACTCCAATGGGCCCGGTCGGATGGCGGACTAAGGATCCTATCCGGTCTTTTGGGAATTGGCTCCACGGTGTCCGGTTCCTTCCACGCCCTGGTGGTAATAAGGTCCACCAGGGGGTCGGCAGGGGGGGACACCCAAGAGGTAGACGGGCCCGTTTCAAATGCCTCCAAGAACACGGACTCGTCCGAGGAAGACTTGGGGCAGACCACCCCCTTATACGGAGCATTTCCATGATGTCTCCAAAGGAGACATCCTCGGGGTGACCGTGGGGAGCCTTCCCTTCCTCCAAGTCCGTGTCTTCTGTGAGAGACTCGGGGGAGTCAATGTGCCTCCTTTTGCACGTATGCTTGCGAGGGACATCCTCTGGGGGGCTGTCAGAGGAGTCCTCGCAAGCACCAATTTGCTCCATAGGAGCAACTTGGGGCACAGAAACGGGCTGTCCCAGGGGCCGGATGGTGGAAGCCTGGCCCAGTGCAGAGGAGCGCTGGACGGAGCCGGAACAAGTGCCGGGGTCCGGAGACCCTCAACAGAGCCCTCTCCACTACATCAAAAGCCGAAGGGGAGCCGACCTCAACCAAAGGATCCGACAATCGGCTCCCCCTCGGATCCGAAGAGTGGACCGGAGCCAGCGCCCGGCCGGATCCGGGACAGTACGCTCCGACACAGATGGCACCGAAGGAGCACTGATCCCCCCGGAACCGAAGCTCGGATCCAGGCTCCGAGAGGTCGGGTCCGACGCACTCGAGGGCAGGGTCGGATCCGGTACCAAGTACTATCGGCGCCGACCCACCCCGGCTCGGCTGCTCGGCTCCAGCTGCTCCGAACCCGGATAGCGGGTCGGAGAAGGAGCAATAGGCTTAAAAGGGTGTTGAGCTCCCCGGAGGGGAGGCAAGAGCACTCCCATCTGCATCTGGGCCTGGATGAACCTTCTCATCATCCGGTCCAGATCAGCATCAGAAAGGCTATGAGTAGATCTTGGCGAGGCTACCGAGGTAGGCCTGGAGTGCCTCCTCGATAGCCTCGACGGAGATCGGGTCTCCTCCTCCTCAGGACCCGGTGAAAAGCACACAGGGGACCGGAGCCGAGAAGGAGGAGACCGAACCGACAACGGAGCCGGGGGAGAAGCCGCTTGGCTGGCGGGGCCGAAACAGAGGTCTCGGCCCGCCGCTTGTGCTTCTCCCTCCGTCCTTTACTAGCATCCCTCTCCTCTCCAGAAGCGGGAGGTTGTGTCCCAGGAGCAGGAGGGGGTGCCACAGGGGGAACAACCGTAGCCACAGTTGTTCCCGAAGGAGCGGAGGCCGGAGCCGAGTCTGGCGGTAAAAGACCCGCCAAGACAAGCTTGGACCTCCGCTCCCTCAGTGCCCTGGGGTTGAACCCTGCACAAATGGAACAACCAGATGTGAGGTGTTCAACCCCGAGACACTTAACACACCGAGTGTGGCCATCAGCCGGTGAGAGCTTATGGCCACACTCGGAGCATTTGGAAAAAATAGATTTAGGCTGATCAGCCATAATCTATAAACTACTAAAAGCTACTAAAAGTAACTTAAAACAAAAAGACACACAGGCCCAACACACACACTCTACGCAACAGCGAGGGGAGGGAAAAAAAATTACTTAATTTAACTCAAATTAAACTTTTCAGAAAGGGAAACCTAAACTTTCACACAGAATTACACAAAAAACTAAAAATTTTCTGTTTTTACAGGTAATAAAACACCACTTAGCTGAGAGCTATGAATGCAAATCCAGTCACCAGCGCGGCAAACGAGATCTGAGGTCATGAGGGTAGAGCAGGGCATTATGGGTGAGGGGAGGAGCTGAGAGCTTGGATCCATAGCTGGAAAACCATGCCGGTTCGGATCCGATATCGGATCCATAACCCACAGGTTGCAGACAAATGAATATCCTACTTCAGATTGTGAATTATACAGAATATGCAATTACTTCCCGGTGAAATGTAACAGAGATATTAAAACATGAAACTGACTTCTCAAATGTGCACATATCTGCAGTACCTAAAACTCAGTGTTCCTTGAAATGTTAATTCAGGTCCAAGGAGACTTCCTGAGTTATGTGATTGTGGAAACAGGAAACTTTACATTCAAAATTAAAACCAAATAGAAAATAACCTGGAACTCTTTTAAGCAGAGAAAGCAATTGTTAACGCACAGTTTTCACTTTAGTTGTGAAGTATGCACAATGAACTGCAGCTCTTTTACTGAAGCTGAAATACGGCATTTATTGCCTGTGAAACTAGGCAACTGCAGTTTGGATTTACAAGTCAGACATAGATAAAATTCAGTAAAATCTTTAGATACTAGTAGTGATAGGACCAGATAAGTTACAGTTCTTCTGTAGACTACTTGTCTCAACACCCATTTATCCATATTTCATTATACAAGTATTTTGTTTCTAGTATATTCTGTTTTTGCAAACATAACTGTATAAGCAATTTCATTTTATTTATTTAAAGTAAAATCTTTCAGTAACAATTTCAAAATGTTGTGGCTGGTATTAGTTTATTAATATAAAGGTTTGTATTAAGACCTCATGACATCTTAACTGCTAGCATCTACCAAACTGAAGAGGGCTTGGTTAATTTTTTTGCTGTCATACAAAATGTAACAGTTCCTTTAAGGTTAAATAGTAACTGTGTTCTAAGTATATGGTATTTATCAGGCTGGTGGCAGCATGTTATCATGAAGTCAGGGAACAGGATGCCAAAGCTACAGAGATATCGTAATATGTATATGTGTGTGTGTGTGTGTGTCTGTGCAAAATGAACTTGGACAAGTTTAAGTTATTGTTTATAAAATAGCAATGTAGAAGGTACTGGGCTAGGAACAAGGATGATAAAAGTCTGATAAGCCAATGACTATAACTGTGCTCTGTAGTGAGACAGTGTAAAGCTTATTTGGGTATGGCAATGTTGGGGAATGTCTGAGGCAGCAGTTTGTATTTACCAAATACTTTTAATGCCAACCACTCATTTCATATAATTTGGCTACAGCAATGAACATTGTGAGAACTCAGCTTCTGTCCACCACATATAAATTGGTGATAACGGGTGGATTACACACCCACATAATGGCATACAAATTGATTCACTGTGTTATGATTATATATTGTAAACTGGGCTTGTACAACCTGCAATACAATTTTGTCAAAGAATTGCATTTACCATTGCAGCCACAAGGTAAATATATAGTAATTTATTTTGAAGAGCAGTAATTTTATTTTTCTAGAGTAGTTAGTAAACAGTAAAAAAGAGCTCTGTAAAGTAGGAAAAAGGGAGTCACAGCTGAATAAAGAATACAAATCAAAATGAATCCAATATGCTGATATGATCATGGAGCATGGAGTGACAGGGGACTAAGGCATACTCCCCAGCAGCAATATGACAATGCACCAGAGTCCCTGATCTCCCTACTGTCCCTGGACATGGGTCAGTTGAGCCCAGGGAAGGCTGAGGCAGGTCCACTATACCTGGTGAATGAGGAGAGGCGCTCGTAGTAGCTGATGGTCAGCTGCAGGGAGATGGACAAGTAAACAAACAAAAATTGTGACCCAACTAAAAGGACTAGAGCTAGAGATGTAAGGCCTGGAGGCCGAGGTAACTGAAAATCTGAAATAATTTTTTTCCTGGAGGATCAAAGTAATTTCTGATGCAGAACAGGCTAAGGAGGAAATACAAAAGTGTGTCCAACAAAAAATGAGCCATCAAACAGAAGCGGTCTCTCTCGCTCTCATTTTTCTGATAATAAAGCCCATAGAGAGACTTTCCCAATGAAACCTTTTCCAATGTTCAAAGGTAAATGCTTGACAGCCAGAAAAAACAAAGGAGATGACTAGAAAAATCAGGAGTACCTTGGACCTGAACCAGAATCTGGGGATGGGAGATGGAGATGAACAAGAAGACCAACAACACTCAAATTAGTGAATAAATGTGAGACTATAAAGCAATCACATTTATGAAGTATGGTTTTACAAGAATGATTGGCCTTTTGTTGACTTTGTTAAACATGTGGAGAACTGAAAAGCATTTGTGTCATTGTTTGGAAGAACACTAAAAAAAGAAGGAAAATTAACTGTAAGCAAAATAATTTTTGTCCTTAACAATATTTGTATAAAACATTCCATGATATATACTGCATATTATATAGATAAAGCATTTTCAGTGATTGATGTCTGTGACAAAGATACCAAAGTAAACAAGTACTTTTTTCTTTCTTAGTATATTAATAAATGTTGACATTAGAATGTAGAAAGAGAAGGAAGGCTGGACAGACACATGTTCACACTAGCATGCTTAACCTTGGGATGGAGGATGGGCTGTAAAAATGCAATGCTTATAATATACGTAGAGTTGAGATATTTTCTCTTATTTTTGCATAGGTGAACGTCTGCATTAATGCAGCTGGCTTAATCTAATAAAATTTTAAAGTAAATTAAAGATGGTAAAGGAGCAAACAAAGGCTGCAAATACTCAACAGCATATAAATTTCTTCCACACAAGTATCGAAGGCAGGAACAGTCCAAACTGGAATAAAAACTCAGTTTATTTGTGCACTGGTGAGCGCTTTCACCCCTTCGAGCTTCCTCAGACCATTAAAACTTGGAAGACAAGAACAATTCTACTTTTATACTTCCATAGTATACCAATTAAACAACTGATTAATCCAACCTGTAGCTAATTCATTCAATTTCATTAAAGTGGTATTCTCACTAAAAGAATCTCACACTAAAAGACTAAAAATATAGCCTACTACTTACAAATATATGATAATTTAAAAACATAAAATACATTGACTACATAGTTTAAACATAATTACTCATGATAAATTTGTAGAACATAACTAAAACCCAAACATACAATGGAACTGTGCTCTTTCAAGACATAGAGTAACACAAAAAATGTTCATAAAAATATGTTCTGTAATGAGGAATATATAATGCATGCAAACTACACACATCAATTATCATGCTGAACAATAATATGCATGTGTCATCAAAACATAAAGTAACACAAAATGCTAATAAAAACATGTTCCATGATGAGGACTTTATAATGCATGCAAACAGACTACACACATTCATTCTCATGCTGAAAAATGATGTGCATGTGTCAGCACAGAGGCATTACTTTATCAATTACTTGGCTATAAGCCTATGTGCTTTTAATAAGGGTTTCAGGGGTACCTTATCATTCAGGCCAGGGGGTTTTCTTGGCCCTAAGTCTAATAATCCACTTAAGCTCACATCTTTCAGTGAAGTTTCTAAGGTCACCTCCTCGACTACTGGGACTAATAGTCTGGATCATCATAAACTTAAAACTATGCTGGTGGCCACACTTTCGGACATGTTTGGAAAGTGCATTGGTATCTGAGACTATAAAAATCTGATAGACATGTTCTCTTATCCTGTCCCTTAACTTTCTGTCGGTCTTCCCAACGTAATATGCAGAGCACATTATACAAACTGCCAAATAGACAACATGTTCTGTCAAACACTCTGCACTAACACTAAATCTGAACTCATGCTTTGTGACTGGATATATAAACAACGCACTGTCATCAATGTAATCACAAAAATTGCATCTACCACAGCGACTGGTACACTGTGAGTCAATAGCACCAAGACCACTGCTAGCTCTCGAGTAGCATAAAAGTCTCTTTAAATTGTTCTTATTTTTATACATGAAAGTAGGATGGTCACCTACCAGCTCCTTAATGGTTAGATTCACTGTCAATACACCCCAGTTCTTAACAATGATGTCTATGATCTCATCGGTATCCTGTGTATAGAATATGGGAACCCTGGCTTTTGGACATGGGGGTTTCTCAACTGGGTTCATACACAGAATGTAGAAAGAAAAGAAAGGCTGAACAGATGCATGTTCACATTAGCATGCTTAACTTTGGAATGGAGGATGGGCTGTAAAAGTGCAATGCTTATAATATATATAGAGTTGAGATATTTTCTCTTATATCTGCATAGGTGAACGTCCGCATTAATGTAGCTGGCTTAATCTAAAAACAGTTTTTTGTGTAAGCATGCGTGTTATAAAAATAAGAGAACGTAAAATGTAACAAAAAGTTTTCTTCTATCAAATAAATATTCAATGTGAGTTGAGAAGTCAGCTGTACATTCTGTTTTTATGTTTCCATGCAGACAAACTTATTACAGGTCGAGGCAATAAATCTCTGCAGCTCTGGACATTGTTTGCTGAGAGAAACAAAAGTAAAAGGTACAAGGACACGCAGTATATAATTAGTTTTATTTAAGCAGTGTATAATTTAGTATTATTTAAATATAGCCAGTGCACATTTTCTTAAGGCTAAAAGTTGATGTTTTTTGAAAGCATATAGGCTGTTTTTCACATCTGGGAGGGCAATAAAGATAAGGCAAGAACAGACTGCAGTTGGGACTTCCAAGACAGCCGCACATTGAGTTAACAGCTTAATTCTAGCTCTCCCACTGTGAAAACAGAAACTTAGCTGAGAAGTATAGTGGATGTGTACTTCTGGCTAAATTTCAGTAACTGGCTACTAAGTGCACTGCCTGAAAGCTAGGAAAAAAGAAATACAGAAGACCTGAAGGAAAACCAGCTACAAAAGTTAAGGAAAAACACTGACTAGGAAATGTACTACAGCTGTTCAGGAAAAAGCAGTTCAAACTCCAGACATGACTTCCAGTGACCTGAGGAAAGTATGTCAACTGCACACAGACCTGATTAAAATAACCGAAACACTGATGGATTATATCAACTCAAACAGCAAAAGGTTGGAAAAAAATGGAAGAAGCTTTAAACAGATATTCAGGTGAGGTGATAAAACTGCAAAACTCAGAGGTAAAAATGAAGAAAAGGCTGGCTGAATATGTACACTGCACAAGAAGAAATGTTTCAATAATAACAGAATTAGAGGACAGAGCACATAGGGAAAATCAGAGGTTTTCTGCTGTACCAGATACGTTGGAAGGAACAGACTGTATTAATTGTATAAAAGCACAAATAAGCAACTGGACCGGTATTTCACAACAGGAATTGTTAACTGAAAGGGCACATCATGTGCATGCTCCAAACTTAGCCATGAGAAAGCAACCTAGACCTTTAATAGTAAAGATGCAATCTTACTAGCAGAAGGAGATAATTCTGAAAATACTGGGGCAGAAGGAGAAATTATTAAAAGTGAGAGACAGCACAGTGATTGTGAAGAATGACTACCTATTGTACACTCGGCAGAAGAGGAGTAAATTTATTCCATTATTCAGGGAATGTCAAGAAGCAGGCATGATATGAAATTCAAACTGCTGTACCAGCTAACTTCAAAATATTTTCCCTAGAGGGACAAAATCATTTTTGATGAAGTACATGCTAAGGATGAAATACAAAAGTCTGTCCAACAAAAAATGAGCTGTAAAACAGAAGGACAGTCTACTTCTTATTCTTCTGGTAATGAACACCACACAGAGACTGTGCCAGTGAAATCTTTTCCAACATTTCAACAAAAAAATGCTTGAGAGAAGGAAAAAACACAAAAGTTGACTAGAAAAATTGAGAGTATGTTGAAAATGAAGCAGAGACAAGATTTGGGAGGTGAAGATGAATAAAACGAGTAACCTGGAAATTGACAAATGTGGGATTACAAAGCAACAATTATATTTGTGAAACATGACAGAACAAGAAAATCTGGAAATATTGGACCTCTTTGGACTTTGTTAAACTTGTAGGGGCTCTAAAGCCATGCCCTATTACATGTCATTAATGTTCGGAAAGATACTTAGAAGATGGGAAGAGGAGGGAGGAAGTTAACTGTAAGTAAAACTTTTTTTGTTAATGGTATTATTTTAATAATGCATCATTTTCTTTGCATGCTATAAAGTTTTCTCAGTTATTTTTAAGTGTAATGGGGATACTAATGTAAATAAGTGCTCATGTTTCTCTCTTTCTCTTTGCTCAGTTTTAAGAAATGTAGGCACTGCAATGTAAAGAAAAAAGAGGAGAAAAAATCCAGTTAAAAGTGCATGACAAAAGAAAAAAAAAGATGTGTTTTTTTCTCATTCTTGCATAGGGGAGTGACTGGATTAAGGCCCTTAGCTTGATCTAGTAACAAGTTTTAACAGAAAGCAAGTAAATAAAAAAAGAATACTGAATATTATAAGGCTTTTTTCTAGTAAATAAATGTATGCTTAGCAACTTTGTATCTGGTTCTTATGTCTCCAGGACAGAATCTGATAAAGAGAAATGGCTTGGAGATAATGTTCTCTGAAAGTATTCTAGTATTTTACCAGCCAAGAGAGCTATAAACATAAGACAAAACCAGACGGCAGAAGTAGAAGCACAGGCTACACTATACATCTTAGCATGGATGACTTTTCTTTTTAGGTTAATTCAAGTGTGTGTGTGTGTGTGTGTGTGTGTGTGTGTGTGTGTGTGTGTGTGTGTGTGTGTGGCTGTCAGTTTTGAACATTTGTTCCTATTAGGACAGTAAAACTTCAATATTTGAAGATAGTACAAAAACTGAGAAATTGGAAGCTCTGTTATATGGCTATGGTTAGTAAGATGCAAGTAGTTAAAATGTTTTTAGTCACTTTAGTCTTATACACAGGTCAGGCATATTTTTATCAACCAGAGGCGAGGTTGTGGATAGCAACTAATAAAGAGCTGAAGGATAATATCTGGGAGAGAAAGATGTCAAACGTAAAGTCAGTAAGCTGATCCTGTCAATAGAACCAGGTGGATTGCCCAATTTGAAAGGGAATTTCAAAGCTATACAGTTAAGGCTCTTATACATAGCACAAACAGAAACATATAATTCAAAGTGGGAAGGGATGATGATGAAACAGGGAGGAATCTCAAGAAACAAGGAGAGGCTGGGATTTTGGATGCAGACATTTAAGAAGAATAATCATGCAGAATATTATATTCATAAAGTAGCAGAAAGTATTTTAAAAACTAAGCTAACACAGGAATGGAGAAAAGAGATGCTGCCAATAGGGATAACTGCAACTAGGGATATAGACAGTACGCAGGAGGGAGCTGGAATTTATTGGAGGAAACTGGCAAAGGAACCAAGGTACTGGGAGGAATTAACTAGAGAGGGAATGATAACTGAATGGGAAGATGCCAAGAATTTATTTGGACTGTAAGTTAGAGATTGCCTTCACTATCAAGGATTGATATCAGAGTATAGGCAAAGAGAAAGAAATAGGGGATTGAACAAAAGACCAGTACTTGCAGAATTTTTAGTAGAATCTAGAACAGAAGCTGCTGTTAAAAACGAATAATTAATACAGCATATAAAATATTGCATGATAACTATTAGAAGCAGTCAGAGGAGATTAGAAATGGTTGGGAAGAGAGATTGGATTAGCAATTCACAAAGAAACAAATTGGGGTATATGTTTGTCTTCCAAATATGCAACGAATTTAGAAGATTTAGGATTTTTGCTTGGAAATTTTTACAAGGATATTTTTATACCCCAAGTAGACTCCAGAAAGATTTTTCCTCAGGTAGAGAGCAAATGTTGGAGGTGTGATGGGGAAGAAAAAGGTAACTGGGAACATATTTTCTAGTAGTGTAATGAGTTGGCAGACTTTAAAAGTCCCCTGCAGATTAGTCTATCAGATATATTGGGTGAGCAAATTGGTGTAACTAGAGAAATTATTTTTCTGAGCTATGATATAGAATCGGAATTGCCTATACATAGTAAGGCCTTGTTGAGTCTAATAATGGAGGTTACCAAAAAAGCAATTACTAAAAAATGGAAATCAAAGTCTAAATCAACTGTAATAGAAGTAGATAATATAGTACACAGAGAAGACAACTGAAACTGAAATTTTTAGAAAAGGGTAGGAGCAAATTACATATGAAAAAATAGGAACTGTGGGAACAATACACACAGGAGAGGAATAAGGTTTTAAAGAAGGCAGGATTTGAATGAGCGTTGTAATGTCTGACAGTGACTGGCTAGATTATAAGTCATGTAGATGTTTGCAACTAAAATTATGTCAATACGGTCTGTGATGTAAAATGCTTGCAACTAGCACTATGTCAGTATGGGTTTTCATTTATATAAATGTATGATTGCCTATGTTATAAGTGATAATTTAACAAAGATGCTTCTAGCTAAACAAATAAAAAAAGAACAGACAGCAGTTAGTAGGCAGAATGTAACATGCACTTTAACGTGGATAACCTTAATTTTAGGTTAGATAATGCCTGTATGTGCAGCTGTCAAACTTGGGGCAACTGATCCTATCAGGGAGGGTTACATTTTATATGAATATGTACATAGTTTTGTGTGTTTGTTTTAAGTTCAAAAGGTTCTGTGGTGTTCTGGGGTGTGTTTTTGAGGGATTTCATTAAGACAAAAAGTATTGTAAAATGTGACATAGGTTCAAATGGAGATGACAAGAAGCAACTGTATAAAGAATCAACTTGCCAAACATTAGTGGGTGTGCAAAAGCTGGAAATAGACATTTAAAAAAGCTGACATATATAATAGATGTGTATAATATCTTATCATAATGACTATAATATCCATATTATTTTGGAGCATGAATGGTCTCATGGATGAAGACAAAAAAATAAGAGCACTGAATAACATTAAGAAAAGCAGCGTGAAAATATCAATGTTACAGGAGACAAATTTGGAAAGAAGTGAACATGCAAATTTGATAAAGAAAGGATTTCAAGATGGACAGTCAGTAGAATACAGGGTTATAGGTTCACAGGAGGTTACTAGGCTAATGAGCCATGAGCCTTTACAAGCCTAGCCATACTTATCCAAAGTTGCCCCAGTTATCCATAGTTAGGTGAGCAACGTTGACAGAGGTATGAGGCTATGATAATTAACATCAACTACCTCTGTCCATGAGGGACATGGGCGCCACACCAGGAGTGAATTTATGGTCACCCATCCATTGATCTTGGTTGCTTCTGAAGAGGATCAGGGAAGGGGTCTACTTCACATGAAAGGGAATCTTGTTCCAATGAAGGGTTAGTCTCTGGGAGATGTATCTACCTCTCCAGCATGATTTGTTCATGTCAGAGACTAGGTTAAGATCCCTGAAGAAAGTGACCCTCATGCAGTTTGATTTCCAAATATGTAGTATTTTCATCAGCGCTGAGGCAGAGGCTGCCATGTAAACCAGGCACAGGTCACCCCTCGACAGTTTGCAGGAGACAGAGTTCAGCAACAAGGCTTTCAGACTTCTCCGTAGGACTTGTTTTGAGTACCCTGTATTTTCTTGCTGAGAAACCTCTGTGGTCTCTCCAGCTGTTGCAGGTGTCTGGTTAGATGGATCTACTTCACATGACAAACTCAAAATACTGAATTTCATTTGACTGAGATATATAATACATAATACCTCATTTTCAAAATACTGAAAACTCATTTGACTGAGTTTCATTATATTGAAAGCTTACAATGCTGAATTTCAAAATACTAAATTTTAAGCCATAGACATGCACACTTACACCAACAACTAACTCTTTCCAAAACTTAAAAACAACTTACTTGCCCTCTTAACAGAAACTGGATGATATAAAACCAAGCTAGGTGGGGGGCTAAACCCCCCACACACCCCCAACTATATATACTAACTCCAGGATCACACTACAGTGGGGAAAAGGGTATCTACCTTTTACTTACCTTACAGTACTGTACACACACACACACTACTGCTGGGAGCACACAAACATTCACCATGATACTTCCCATAAAAATGTAGAGAGACATGCCCACATTTAGGAACACTACAACACTACTTTCTACACTACTGTTGGTATTCTGACAGTAGGTGTTTTAAGTTACATTAATTTTTTTATCACATGCAAGTCACAGGTGAAGGGAAACAAACCATGTATATGGCTTAAAATTCAGTATTTTGAAATTTAGCATTGTAAGCTTTCAGTATAATTAGACTCAGTCAAATGAGTTTTCAGTATTTTGAAAATTAGGTATTGTGGTCTCAGTCAAATGAAATTCAGTATTTTGAGTTTTCGGTCATGTGAAGTAGACCCAGTTAGATACATGCAAAAGGGAGTATTGTACTCAATTATCAGTCTAATAAGGGCTGAGTATAATGAAATTATAACATCCTTACGTAGATGCAGTGCCTTTACTTATGAGGTGTGCCACACAGAAAGATTTCCTTACCACTGTGGATTCTTGCTGACCGAAGTTCAGAATGTTATCAGTCTGAGTACCCAGATTATGTACCACTGGGTCTACACTTACGGGGTGCAGTCTATATTGTAATTAACAGGGATATAACCCATATAGCTAAGGGTACTACAGCAGTGATCAATATGAAGAACATTGAGAGCTCCTGTAGAGATGTTACAGATATTTCATAAATTTTATGAACATTTGTATAAAGCAGAGAAATGTGGAAATTAAGGAACAGCACAAATGGAAACATTTATGGAAGACTTGAATATGCCGCTGTTAGAGGCTTAGCAATTAGCAGTTAAGATAGGAGGAGCTGAGATAAAAATAGTGACATATAATCAATCTGCAGGAATGTCTCCAGGAATAGCTGGTATTCCTGACGGTCTGGAAGGTAAGAGGGAAGAAAGTTATAAAGATCTGGAAGGTTTTGTTAAACAGTATTTTAAAAGAAGGGGATGCACTAACATCCTGGAAGAAAGCTGTGGTGTCTGTAATACCTAAAGATGGCAAAGATCCATCAGTCCCAGCATCACATTGTCAGGTTTCAATTTTAAACCATGATTATAAAGTGTTTATGTGCATAACAGCTAAAAGAATTGCAAAGGGGTTTCACAATTGATAGATATGGATCAATGTGGATTTGTGGAGGGGAGGCAAACATACGACAACATTAACAGAACAGTGATGATCCAGAGGGAAGGAGTATGTACAGAAATCTGCAGGAATGTCTCCAGGAATAGCTGGTATTCCTGACAAAGTCTGGAAGGTAAGAGGGAAGAAAGTTATAAAGATCTGGAAGGTTTTGTTAAACATTTCTCTGCTGCCTCTTAAACCTGGTCGATTTCTTTGAAACAGTCACCAAGGCCATTGACGAGGGGAAGGTGGTCCACACAGCCTACCTGGACCTTGCAAAAGCCTTCGATACAATACCCCACTCAGGCATTATAGATAAGCTCACCAGCTTAAATATAAACCCCTATGTCACTAGATGGGTTGCAAACTGGCTCAAGGACAGAACCCACATGGTTAGAATTGCTGGAGCCATGTCAGACTCCAAACCAGTTACAAGTGGCGTCCCACAAGGCTCAGTCCTGGGACCTCTCTTGTTCGGTATATATTTCTCGGAGGTACAGGCTAACACGGAAGGACTGTGGCTGACGAAGTTCGCAGATGACTGCAAACTGGGCGGCATAATAGACTCTCCAGCCGACACAAGCATCCTACAAAAGGGCCTCATAGAAACAGACAACTAGTGCCAGAGCCATGGCCACAAGCTAAATGCCAAAAAGTGTATAGTCATCCCCTTTGGCAAAAACAAAGTGCCCACAAATTACCACATAGGTGGTAATCCATTAAGTACGGAAGTAATTAGGGACCTGGGGACCCAAGTTGATAGCAATCTCTCATTTGACAACCACGTGGCCAAAGTGGTTAGAAAAACATTTTATATAGCCCACCTAATCATGAAGGGATTCACATCTAGATCAGGGGAGGTCATCGTGCCTCTTTACTCATCCCTCATCAGGCCCATAATTGAGTACAATGCCCCATTTGGGATGTACCTTACCAGACACCTGCAGCAACTGGAAAGACCCCAAAAGTACCTCACCAAGAGGATCAAAGGGCTCAAACAGATGCCATATGCTGCCCAGTTAAAGAAACTCCAGCTCTACTCAGTGGCATACCGCCTGCTCAGAGGCGATCTGTGCCTGACGTATAAAGCCATGTCCAACCCGGAATTAATGGACATGCTGCACCTCAGAAAATCCAAATCCCATCGAGCTACACGCTCGAGAGACTTGAACCTCAGCATTGAAATAAATAGGACATGCTGGAGGGACAGATTCATAACCCAGAGGCTCCTTTCACTCTTGAATAAAATCCCAGTCCAGGTTAGGCAGAGTCCCTCATTGACTCTCTTCAAGAGGAATCTTGATGAGTGGATGGGAGATAGTAGGTTTACCCCGGGTATCACTTCTGTGTCACTGTTAGACAGAGGCACAGTATACTAACCTCGAAAAAGGGCATAGCAAAATTCATTTAAAATGGGTGGCGAAAGCCAAACACTCTGGCTAGGCTTATAAATGCCCTAGGGCAGATAGCCTAGTATGAACCTATGAACCTATAAATACCGCTGTTGTTGGTGGGTCTTGATACAGAGAAAGCATTCAACTGAGTAAGCTTGGATTTTATGAGTAGGGTAGTAGAAGCATTGCATTCCCTGATACAATAATAAGGGTAATTAGTAGGATATATATAAGACATCAAAGACAAAAATTAAAGGGGTAGGGTTCCTCTTTGATTAGTTGTGTCTGAACAGAGTAACCAGGCTGGGTTGTCGTCTTCCCCCCTGTTATTTGTGTTATATGTAGAGCCACTGGCAAAGAAAATATTTATTTATTTATTTACATTTGTTGACTGGAGAGTCCGACTGGACACAGGTCCGTTTTCAGCGAAGTCCCGGGGAGAAAAGCTCCATATTAAGTATTACTTACATTATACAGTTAAAAAAATAGCATTTAAAATATAGACAGTCCAGCTGAGGACATAAGACAAGAATAAAACATAGATGTAAAACAGCTGTAGAACATAGTACAATTTTAAAATATGGTGACATATACTAAACATGGTTACAAATGTAGCTGAGATTCATCAGTGAACAATTGATACAATCTGTTTTTGAGGTACATAACAGTTGTTGCTACAAGAAGTTAGTACTATATGGTAGGTAGCTGGGAACATGAGTAGCCAAGCTTGCTAAGAGTAGGTTGTTGATAGGGGGCCGAGAGAGGCAGTAAGGGCATATCTGGCAAGTTTTTAAGAGTGATTTTAGTAAGGATATGAAGTGGGTGCAAGAAGTTAGAGAGGTAATTGAGGATGGGAAGGAGTTCCAGAGTTTGGCTATAGTGCATGAGAATAATGCTTCTCCAGCAGAGTTATTGGCTTTTGTGACCTGTAGGAGGTTTTTGTGGCTGGATCTTAGTGGTCTTGTGGTTATGTAGGGTTGGAGTAGATTCTGGAGAGATGGGACTTTTAGTGGTTGGTTTATTAGTTTGTGGGCGAGTGCGAGTTGGTACCATTGAAGGAGGTGGGGGAGCTCTAGCCAGCCCAGTTCTGCTAGTGAGAGACAGTGGTGAGTACGGTAGGAAGCCTCTGTGGCACATTTGGCGATTTTGGTTGGAGCAGGTTTCGAGCTTATTTAGGTTGCATTGTCTAAGGTTAGCAAATATTGGAGAGGCATAGAGTAGGTTAGAGATAAGATGAGAATGTGCTACCACAATTTTAGCTGCTTTGGTAAGTAGTTGCTGATTTCTATATAATGCTCCTAGTTTTTTGTGCACTTTTTTAATGGTCATGGAAATGAGAATGTACAAAGTTCAGTTTATTGTCTATTTCTACTCCTAGTAATTTGGTGTGTTCTGTAGGATGGATGTTGGTGTTGTCTTTTGCTGTGATGTTAAAGTGAGAGCTGTCTAGGGTAAGTTTGGTGGGTTGGAAGATTAGTAATTTTGTTTTGGTTGAGTATTAGTTGGGCATCGGATAACCAAGTTTCAATAGAGGAAAATGCTTCCTGTGTGACTTTTTGCAGTTCGGGTAGGGAGTGGGCTGTGCAGATGATGGTTGAGTTATCTGCACATTGTATGAGTGTGCCGTGTGTTGTGGCTGAGGCTAGATTATTGGTGAAAATAGAGGTCCCAGGATGGACTCTTGGGGAACCCCTATGGAGACTGGTAGTTGGTGGGATAGGTCGTCCTACCAAACAACTGCTTGTTGGCAGTCAGATAGGTAACTCTGAAACCAGTTGATGACTGGTTGAGAGAAGGATAGGTTATTGAGAAGAGAGATGAGTTGTTTGTGTGGGACCATGTCAAAAGCTTTAGAGAGGTCTAGGTAGTTGAGGAGAGATAACCTGCATTTTTATTTTGTAGGATAGTGTTAGAGAAAGAGAGTAAGGCAGTGGTGGTGCTTTGGTTAGGTCAGAAACCGTGTTGTGTGTTGGAGAGGAGGTTGTTAGCAAGGAGGTGATCTGAGACTTGAGAATGAATGCATCTCTCTAGTATTTTGGAAAGTGACGAGAGAATAGCTACGGGACAGTAACTGGTTAGATCTGTGGAGGGGCCTCCTTTGTGTAGGGGTATTGTGTGTGAGTCTTTCCATAGTGTGGGAACATAACTTTCTGACAGAGACCTGTTAATCAAGAGTGATACTGGGTAGGCCAGAGTGTCAGCTGCAAGTTGAAGGTATTCACTTGGGAGGTTGTCCGCTGCTAATCTGGTGGTTTTAATCTTAGTTCATAGTTGTTTTATTCTGGAGGTAGGAACAGGAGAAAAGAGAAGCTAGTGGGAAGATTGTTAGTTGTAGTTGATGGTGTGGGTTTATGGGGGGTGTTGTGTTGTCTAGCTAGTGATAGTATGGTTTGTGTGAAGTGATTGTTGAAAGAGGTAGCAATATTTTTGGAGGAGTGAGTTAAGTTAGGAGTGGGTGTACTTACTTTACCTGGGTGGAGGATGGAGTTTATTGAGGACCAGAATTGTTTGGGGTTATGTTGGGAGGAGGTAAGGGCAGACTGGTAGTATTAGATTTTGTCCTGTTTTATAAGCTTTTTGGTTCTAATGCGCAGTTCTAGGAATTTTTGCCTAGTAGAGGGTTTTTTGTTTTTGCGCCAGTTATCCCAGGCGTTATCCCTGTTTTTCATTTCAGATATAGTGGTTTTTTTGTAGCCATGGGGATGATTAGGCTCTAGTTTGGGAACGTCTTATGGAGCCGTGGTAATTAAAGATGCTTAGGAATGTTTTATTAAAGTAGTCAACTGCATTATCTAGTTTGAGGTATTTTAGAGGTTGCCAGTTACAGTCTTTTAGGGATGAGCTGAATGAGAGAGGGTTGAAGTAAGTTTTTTTGCATATTTGACGGTAGATGATGGGTTTCGCTTTATAAAGGTGTTTTCTTAGTAGGAAGGTTGGGGAGTGATCACTGAGGCTGTCAGATAGGCAGCCTGCTATATATGACTGGGGGCTGTTATTGACTAGTATCCAATCAAGGGTAGTGTGTTTGTTGGAGTTTTTATTTATCCTAGTAGGTGACTGGACTAGTTGGCAGAAGCCATGAAGGTTTACATGATGGGTTGGGTGGTTGCTAGAACAGGATTGCCAGTCAGTGCTGAAGTCTCCTAGAATTAAAGTTTCTTGGGTTAGGTGGTGGGTAGTCCAGATAAGGAGGTTTTCAAGTGGAGGGATGTTTTGGCCAGGTGGGAAGTAGCAACCTATTATGTTTAGAGTTTTATTTTGATTTATTTTGAGATTGGTATATATTATTTCTTCCTTACCTACTTGGGGAGCTGCTAATTTTAAGATCTGGATGTCTAGATGGATGGAAAACAGGGGACTGAGAAATTCAAGGATATAATTGGTATGATAACCTAGAAACCAGGAAAGGACATCTTAGTATTATGGAAAATGTTGAGACATTTTCAAGTCTTTCCAGGATATAAAATATTAATATGTAGATAAAACAAAGGTTATAGCTGTAAACTATGTACCCACACATGAACTGGTTCAGCAATACCCATATTTATGGGAAAATGATAAAAATGAAGTATTTATGAGTATGTATTAAAAGGATTTTTTATGGTAGTTAAGGATATGTGAGAAGATACTAAACAAAAGATAATGCAAAAAGTGAGAAACTAGAAGCTCTTGTTTTTGGATATGGATAGCAAGGTACAAACAATGAAAATGTTTTTAGTCTCTTTAGTTTTATATACATGTCATGCATATTTTTATCAATCAGGGAAGAAGTTGTGGAGAGTGATTAATAAAGAGATGAAAGATTTTCTCTGGGAGGGGAAGAAGACAATGGTCAAGTGGGATAATATGAATTTTCCAATAGAACAAGATGGTTTTAGGATTACCTGATATGAATGGATATTTTAGAGCTACGCAGTTAAGGCTTATATACACAGCACAAGCAGAAAGTTGTAATTGAAAGTGGAAAAGGATCATAATGAAGCAGGGGGGAAATTCAAGAAATAAGGAGAGAGTGGGATATTTGATGCAGATCCCTTAGGAGAATAACAACAGCCATACAGAATATTAAATTAATAAAGTACCAGAAACTAAGCCAACACGAGAATGAAGAAAGGATGTTTTGCCAATAGGGATGACTGCAATTAGGGTTACAGAGAACAGGTAGTTGGTATTTACTAGGGAAAACTGGCAAAGGAACCAAGCTATTGGGAGCAAATAACTGCAGAGGAAATGATAGTTGAATAGAAAGAGGCCAAGAGGACATTTGAACTGCAGCTTAGAAACTCCCCTCCCTATCAGGGATTGATATCATAGTATAGGCAAAGAAAAAGAGATAAGTGAATTACCTCTTCCAGTAAGTTTTTAGTTGACTCAAGAACAGGAGCTGTTATTTAAAAGGGAAAGTTAGTAGGGCATATAAAATATTGCACAAGATGAGTCTGAAGCTGAATATAGATCAGCTAATATAAGCAAACATCAATGTTTCATTCATTCTATAAAAGAGTATGTTGTTTTGAGCACAGTAAGTTTAGAGGAAAATCTTTCTTTTTCTTCATCTGATAGTATTTCATATAACCCTTGCTCTGGTGATATTAGTAATTGTATTAGTAGACAGAATGAATGATGGCAAGAGATCTCACAGGTAAGAAAGCTTAGAAAAAGAGCTTTAAGATGATTAATTAGTGAAAATAAAGATATTAATAAACATGGTGAAGAGTCTGGTTTTATTTCTGTAACAGATAACAATGGAAAAGGATGTTATTCGGAACTACTGGTAATTGGGGGACTCACACAAAATGTATTGCTAGCTAAGTAACATCAATGAATAAAGAATATATTACAGTTTTCTCTTTACCTGGGTTGAAGATAATTGAGTATTTAGATTTGTCCCCAAGGTCATGTAGAGTTAAACCAATCTATAATTAATTTATTTTGCAGGGAGGTACTAATGGTTTAAGGTATGCACCATTAAATAAGATGAAAATGCAATTTGTGATATAAGAGTATTTTGAAACTCTAAATCTAGAGTTTGCATTATGTGAAATCCTTCCTAGCTTGTCTTGGCTTGATTGGCACTGGTCA
This sequence comes from Protopterus annectens, assembly GCF_019279795.1. Classification (NCBI taxonomy): domain Eukaryota; kingdom Metazoa; phylum Chordata; order Ceratodontiformes; family Protopteridae; genus Protopterus; species Protopterus annectens. The sequence goes on from NC_056743.1 coordinate 85,918,410, forward strand.
AAGGCAAAATTACTTAACTGTCTAAGAGAACTGTGTTTTCTGTACACTATTAAATTAATAAAAAACTGGGAAACTATGCCTGAGTTTAAATGGTTTTCAAGGGATGGAGCTCATATTAATTATTATGGAACTAAGGTTTTGTCAAGTTTATTTAGGAACTGTGTTGAAATTTGTCTAGGGACTCATGTAAGCAGATCCATTTGTACAACAGAAACAATAAATTTAATAGATCTTTGAAATGTTTCTAGTGTAACGCCCAATGCTTGGGGAAACAAAGGAAGTTGGTTAAAATTTATTGCACTTTCTGAGAGAAATTAGTTTATTGCTGTTACTGTAACATGGAATTCATCCGCCTTACAAATGCCAGGGTATAACAAATTTGAATGTAACTTTATGGGTTATAAATGCAATTTCTGGTAAACGTGTAAAGACTATTGTAGAACTGCAGTATGTAATAGTCCTAGCTTAGGGAATATTATTGCATGATCCTATAACACTGATACTTCTATATAGTACAGCTATAATGGATTTAGAGACTCACTATCATTATCTGTCTATATTAAATATGAATTTAGATTATAGAAACCCAATACTGATAGGTGACATTAATTATCCTTGCACTGATTGGCAAGCAAATAGAAGAGGAAATAATTGTGAAAGAAAATTTATTGAGATTTTCAAGTATCACAATATTACACAATTAATTTTGGAACTGATTTGAGTTGTAATATCCTAGATTTGTTAGGTAGAGGTAATCTGATTTGAATTGAAAATATTCAAATTTCTCCTCCTTTAGGATTATCTTATAATTTGTCTTTCTCATTTGAAACAGTTTATAAGGGTAAACCAAGAGTATGTATCAAACATTATAATTATGGTGCAATTAATTATTGTCAGTTAAAGAATAATTTGCTATCTTTGGATTGGGTGGAGATGTCCAAGTCAGTTGGTGGGGGGTTGTGATAATATAGAATCGCTACTGTATATTATTCTAGCTAGACTGACTTGCTATAGAATAATAAATTCCAAAAATAAATTCCAGTATGGTGGAATTATCATCTTTACAGGTTATATAATATGAAAAAGAGGGCTTCTTGTCTTTACTGTGAATTTTCAAACAGGTTTAATAAAAAGCAGTTAAAGTTGAAAAGTAAGGAACTATAATTAAATATAAGAAATGAAAAAATAAAATATGAAAATTTGTTGGCAAATCACACAAACACCAAAAAATACATACATACATTAATTATTTCAGCAATGAAACAGATATTAATTATATATGAGTCAATGATTAGTGATCATGAATTGCTATTGCTAGGCAATAAGTTTAATGAATATTTTACTGTTTTTTTTTGCATTGATATGAGTGTTATTCTCAATCCATGGAAGAAAGAATTAATTGCATGACAAAATGCCCTATTACTGAAGAGATAGAATTAACATCAATAAATAAAATTGAATCTGATACATTGAGTGGACCAGATTGTATTCCTGTAATTTCGTTGGTGAATATAAAAGATTATTTGTTGAGCATATTGACTAGGGCATTTAATTCTATGACCTATACTGGATAACTACCAAGTTCTTGGAAGGAATCATTAGTTACTCCAATTTTTAAATCTGGAGATAAGATGGTAGTACAAAATGATTGTCCAGTAAGTCTAACACCATTATTATGCAAATTATTTGAGCGATGTATTAGTGAAATCTTCTGTTGTTTGAAATTTTTCAACATTTTTTTTTTAGAAAGGCCACTCTGCACTTACTAGTTTGTTAAGTTTTTATGATTACATATCTAGGGTCATAGGAATGGGAATTAGCACAGGTGTAATCTATTTGGATTTAACCAAAGCTTTTGACTTACTATTGGTCCACACTATTGATCTGGCTTTAGAACAATATAAGGTTAATAAGTATTTATGCAGATGGCTTAATCGCTGGGTCAGAGGCAGAACAGGGCGGCGCAGTGGTGCAGAGGTTAACGTTGTCGCCGCACAGCAAGAGGTTCTCCGGTTTGATTCTCGGCTGGGATGCCTTCTGTGTGGAGTCTGCATGTTCTCTCTTCTGCATTCATGTGGGTTTCCTCCAGGTACACCAGTTTCCTCCCACCTTCTAAAGACATGAATCTGGAGCATTTCTCCCCAGGCCTCCACTGAAAACAGGCTCCATGGAACCTAGTCAGACTTTCCCAGTCAACAAATGTTAAATAAAAATAAATAAATAAATAATGATACAAGGAAAAAATCAGATCCAGCACTGGTGAGACCAGATGTTCCTCAGGGATCTGTGCTCAAGCCTTTGTTGTTTAATACCATTTTTGCCTCTATCCCACACAATAATTATTGTTGATTGGTCATGTACACTGACAAATGTAAAAACATTTTTTTCCCTAATAATGAAGATGATTTCACCAATACTAGTAAGTATTTACTATGCTTACGTAAGTGGGCTAGTACAGTTGGCTTCTCATTTAGTGAGAAACAATGTAAAAATATTCATTTTCAAACAAAAATTAAGGAGATTTGTTAAATTGTGTACATTTGACTAAGTGGAAGTTAGTGAATATAGATCTCTGCATACTGATTGATTCCTCTTTTTGTTTTGCAAATCATTTGAGAACCATCTGTAATAAAGCCTTGAGACAGATTTGATTCTCAAAAACTTTACAACAAAAGAAGTTGCAATCTTAGCAAGTTTATTTAGGCTATACAGCAGATTACTTTTGGAATACAATATAGTGTTTGTACTCTTGGTAATTGACAGCTTAATTGCATAGAATCAGCACAATGCAAATTTACAAAAAGAATACCTGATATTAAGTAGTTATGCTGTAAGGGCAGATGTGTTTCAGTGGGTCTTTATATCGTCCATTATAGATATATCAAGGTCAACTTATATTTGCCTGTAAGCTGTTTAATGCCTTCCTCATTAAATCTTTACTGGGTTTGGAAGTATATAATAATACAAGGACGTATAAAAATCATAATTTAAAGTTCTGTTTAGAGTTATGTAATAAAAAGAATAGAAGATGTTATTTAATACAGAGGATGGCACAATTATGGAAAAAAATTACCTGCGTAAAATTTAAGAAGTATTTGGATGGTTAGGGTGAGGCTACAGTATTTAATCCAACAATTACTGAGATAGTGTTCCTCTTATGAACTTATAAGTTCTTGAGGGGCAACCTGTCTTTTTTGCCATTATCTGAGACCACCACTTTCTTGATATATCAAGTACTGTAGCCAACACTAGAAAAAGAGATATCAGTTTATATCAGGTAATAAACAAAACCAAATGGAAAGATTGGTTCATTACCCAGTAGCCCCCCCCCCTTGCAAGTGAAGCAATGTGACTCCATGTCGACCTTCAGGTATAGCTTAGACAAATGAATGGCTGTCCCTAAAATGTACTCCATAATATAGAAGGCTTTCCCTCCTTGAAAATGCTGATAGAGACTGAGGATGGTTACTGGCAAGGCAACATGGCCTCTGGTCAAACAACCTTGTATTTCCTTTGATTCCTATGCTTGCATCTCTCATTCATGGGCTTCTATAAACTGTCAAAAGCCCTTGTTTTTGCCATAATGTCTTTTTAGGCAAAATCCATTTAATGGAATCCCAACACAGCAAATTCATCAAGCTCTAATTTGGACCACATTAGGGTGTCTATTCTCAATGCCATTGATTTCAATAAAAAAATTCTCCACTCTTATACGTTCATAGGTTCATAGGTTCATACTAGGCTATCTGCCCGAGGGCATTTACAAGCCTAGCCCATCGTTTTGTGGCTTACGCCACCCCTTTGGTATGGGGAACTATACCCATTATTTTGCTGTGCCTCTGTCGAGCAGTGACACTGAGGTAATCCCTGGGGTATATCTGCGATCTCCCATCCATTGGTCAAGATTTCTCTTGAACAAGGCCAGCGAGGTGCTCTGCCTCACATGTACCAGGATTTTGTTCCACAGCATAGGGAGTCTTTGGGTGATGAATCTATCCCTCCAGCACGTCCTATTAATAGCCGTGTCGAGGTTTAAATCTCCCGCCCTTGTGGCTCTGATGGATCTAGATTTTTTGAGGTGAAGCATATTCATCAAATCTGGGTTTGACATGGCCTTGTATGTTAGGCAAAGGTCACCTCTGAGCAAGCGGTGGCGACTGAACAGAGCTGGAGTTCTTTCAGTCGGGCAGCATATGACAGATTTTGAGACCCTTTATCCTTTTGGTGAGGAACTTTTGTGGCCTCTCCAGCTGCTGCAAGTGTCGGGTCAGATACATCCCGAATGGGGCATTGTACTCAATCATTGGTCTGATGAGTGATGAGTAAAGGGAGACTATGACCTCCCTTGATCTAGATGAGAATCCCTTCATGATAAGGTGGGCAATGTAGAAGGTCTTCCTAACTACTTTAGCTACATGGGTGTCGAATGACAGACTACTATCAACCTGGGTCCCCAGGTCCCTGATAACTTCTTCTGTGCTTAGTGGATTGCCACCTATTTGGTAGCTAGGGGTAACCTTGTTTTTCCCAAAGGGTATGACTATGCATTTCTTGGCATTTAACTTCAGGCCGTGGCTCTGGCACCAGTTATCCGTTTCTGTGAAACCCTTTTGAAGGATATCTGTGTCAGATGTGTTTTCTACTATGGCGCCCAGTTTGCAGTCATCTGCAAACTTTGTCAGCCATAACCCTCCTGTGTTTGCTTGTACTTCGGAAAAGTAGATGCCAAACAAGAGTGGGCCCAGGACTGAGCCCTGTGGGACACCACTTGTGACAGGCTTTGAGTCTGACATGGCGCCAGCAACTCTGACCCTGTGGGTTCTGTCACTCAGCCAGTTTGCAACCCATCTTGTGATGCATGGGTTAACATTTAAGCTGATGAGTTTTTCAATGATACCCGAGTGGGGTATTGTATCGAAGGCCTTAGCCAGATCGAGGTAGGCTGTATGGACTGCCTTTCCCTCGTCAATGGCTTTAGTGACTGTTTCGAAGAAGTCAACCAAGTTTAAAAGGCATGATTTGCCTTTGACAAAGCCAAACTGGGTTGGATCCAAAGTCTGCAAATTCCCTATGTCTTTATTTATGAGGTCCATTATGATCCTCTCCATGGCTTTGCAGATAAGGCTTGTCAAGCTAATGGGCCGGTAATTTCCAGGGTCAGTGGAGGCACCGCCTTTGTGAAGTGGGACCACAGTTGCAGTGCGCCACTCCCTGGGTACGTATCCAGAGGTAAGACTTTGATTAAACAGCTGTCCTAGCTGTGGGTTTAATTCCTCATTTAGTTCGTGGAGCACACAGCTGGGGACACCATCAGGTCCCATGGATGCTGTGTTTTTTGCTTTGGAGAGAGCAGTTCTCACTTGGGCGCTGGAGATGCTTGGGGGGCTGCAATCGTTTGGTATAGATATCTCTCCTTTTGGGGGGGGGGAGTTTGCACTGAACCTGTCAGCCAGTATGTTGGCAATGTCTGTAGGATCAGTAATCTTCACATCATTTTGAACTAGTTCTGAGCATATCTGGGAGTTTCCTCCTAGGTTTCTAACATAGCTAAAGAAGGCCTTATGATTGTCTTTTGAGTCTTTAGCTATTTTTCTCTCGAAATTTGCTTTGGATGATTTTATGAGAGCTCTTAGTTTTTTACTTATAGTGATCAAGGGTGTCTTACCTTTTAAGGATTTTGCTCTATCTTGTAGTAGCTTCCTCCTTTTATTGTAGAGTTTGTTTATGGCTGGGGTCCACCAGACTGGACGCTTGCCTTTGGTACTAAGAGTCTTTGTTTTGTTTGGGATTGCCTTATCCATGCAGTCCTGCAGGTGCTGGTAGAAGGTGTTTGTAAGTGATTCAGCGGCTTGAGTACTGTTTTCCGCCGGCTCGGGGCCTTAAAGGAGACCACACTAGTCTTTAGAAGTGTGAAGTCGGCTTTTGAGAAGTTCTTTACTGTGGTCTTTTTATTTCAGGTGGGGTGGGATGAGGACCTCCAGCGAGATTAGTTTGTGATCTGATCTCACCAGTGAGGGGTATACTTCCGGTGTTGAACATTGTGCTCCCATGTTCGTGATGATGAGATCAAGTATGTTATCTCCTCTTGTGGGGATGGTGACTAGTTGTTCCATGGCATTTGAGTTTATGAATTCCAGGAACTTTTGGGCTAGGGTGTTTGGGCTTGAGTAGTGTTCCCAGTCTATATTAGGGTAATTGAAGTCACCTAGTATGATGGTGTTTGGTGATACATTTATCCCATCTAGTGTTTTCAGGAAGGCCATGTGAGGTTCCTGAGTTTGTGAGGGTGGCCTGTAACATGCTACAATTTGCAGAGCAGTCTTGCCTATGGTTAATTGCACCTGGATGGTCTCCGATGCATCGTGCGTTGCCACCAGTCTTGAGGTGTGGGTGTCCTTGATGAATATGGATACGCCTCCTTTCTTGGTATTGTCCGGATTTTGGGGCCGGAACGCATGATATGAGGTAAAACCTGATAGCGCTGGGGTGCTCTCAGGAGCCTTGAACCAGGTTTCTGTCACAGCACAGACATCGATGTTCTCCATACTGAGAAGGGCCTCGAGTGCGTGCATTTTGAGATTTAGACTTCTGGCATTGAGCAGCATTACCCTTAGTTTTTTCCTTTTTGTGTTCTAGGGTGGTAGGTTTAGAATTTGAGCCTTGCCTAAAAAGGCACTATGGGGTGGCAAGAGCCTTTGCCAATATCCGGAATCCCAGGGTGACAGGTGCAAGCCGTCCCTTCATGGCAGCGTGGCTTGTCCAGCATGTCATCCCAGGCAGACAGATACTGGATCCCCTTTGAATGACACCAGTGTTTAAGCCAATTGTTAAAGCTGATCATCTTATCTCTGTATTGTGGCATCACTCTTGGTGAAGGTAGGATACTGCTCAAGGTCAGGGTCATACCTGCCTGGGCTACATAATCAGAGAGCTCCTCAATGTCTCTTTTCATGTAGTCCAAGGAGTGCGTCTCAGGTCGTTTACACCAGCGTGGACAATGACTGAGTCATATTTGTACTTGCTGTTGAGAGACCTGAGTGCTTGCGTTATGTGGCGGATTCTAGCGCCCGACAGGCAGCTTACTGTGACCTTCTCCTTACTCAGTCTGGTGAGCGGGACGTCAGTGTGTCTGACTATGGAGTCACCAATGACTAGTGTGTCTGGCATTGTGTTTGGCCTTAAGGGCTGTGACTGTTTGACACTCTGACTGTGAGGTCTATGTGTTGCAGGTGTTGTGTTCTGAGGTGGTGGCTGTTTGGGTGTCTGCTTTGGTGGCCTCTGCTGTTTTGGTAGATTTTGATCAGAGCCTCCAGTATGTCTTTGTGTGTTTATGTGTATGATTTGAGGTTGTAATGGTGCTATGTGAGACTGGGTCTATAGTGTGTGTGGTAACCTTCTCCTCCTGACTGGTCTTGCCAGTCCTGTGTTGAGAGAGCTCAGCCTCCAGTTTGGCCGTATAGTTGCATCTCTCGCATGTATTTGTGTTTTGTGGGAGGAGGAGAGGGTTGTCTGTGTACATGAGGCAATTGTAACATTGCCTCAGTATTCCCAGGTTCACCAGCTGAGCAGGAGAGGACACTAGCAACTGATCCCTCGACATGCTGGAAGGATAGACAAAAACTTTAAAAAAGATTCAGGGGGACGTGGGTGACCGAGAAATGGGTGCTCCTGCTTCTGGAACATATCCCTGTTTCTGTAATTACAGAGACTTGGTTTAAATGCAGAGAAAACACTCTCCCTATATCTGCAGTTTGCACCAACCATGCTTTCAGCCCTGATGGAAGCTGTAGTGGGGTCTCCATATTTGTCAGTAGAATAATATACACAATGCAGTTCCAAGATCAGATAAAGGTTGCAGCTATACATAAGGAATGCCAAACAAAACAGAACCAGCATGATCACCACAGCTGATAGCATCCAAGTACTTAATGTTTTTCATTAAAATACTTGGATGCTATCAGCTGTGGTGGTCGTGCTGACTCTGTTTTGTTTGGCATTCCATATTTGTCAACGACAATATTTCATCTAGAGTCCCAGAGAACCAAAAATTGAGCTCTTAAAAAGTACAGTTATGCAAGTAAATTTACCATAACAGTAGATGTTCAAATACATCAATATTGCAGAAGTATATCGCTATATGGGATGTATCCTACCAAGGATCTGAAGTCTATCCAGTTTATTAAAGATTTTGGGTGTCTTCCACATGCACCATATGTTCAACAAAGCACAGGGTTATTTTGGCATAAAAGCAGATATACAGGTGCCAACATTTGCAGCTTTCTTGTTTGACCAAAAAGGAAGGCTGTTATATGAAAGCAACCCTACTAGGTAGAATTTCAATATTTATGTGCTAGGAGAGAGACAGAAAGGGACAAAGGGAACCCATATGTTTATACACACACACACACACACGCCTATATATATATATATATATATATATATATATATATATATATATATATATATAGGTTCACTTTATAATCTCGAAATTCCGAAATACCGACTTTCAGAATATCGGGATCATAAAGCCGAAACACCACAATCCAGAATGCTCATAACAGCGAAATTCAAATCCCGACACTTACAAACACACACTCACATACACACAACTGCCCCACACACACAAACAAAACTAACCTACACCCCCCCCACTTATATATTCTAACTCCGAGACCGCACAATCACACACACAAAGGCAACTCACACCCACACATTTCACAGCCCCTTGCACGCACACATCACAACCAAAACACACACTAACATACACTACAGCACATAACCTACACACTCATACAAACTTACCTGCACTTACATCCATTCATACACCGCAAGACCAGAAGCTCCGAACTTCGGGATTTCAAATTTCGCGCTTCTGGTGTTTCGCGATTCCGAGCATTCGGGATTAGAATCTCGGAAAAAGTACAGTTGTGTACCTACCATAAATGTAGATGTTCGAGTGTATTCACTGTTGCAGTCATTACAATTGGGCTATCCTGCTGGCAGGCTACCCACAGTCGGCCCGAGTTCCAGAATCTAGGTCCGGCGTCAGTTGCTGTCACCTCCTCCCTGACGTCAGTGCGCCAGGGTTATAAAAGATGCAGCCGACGCCATTTTCTTCAGTTTTTCTTGCCCCAGATGTCAGGTGCCCCTAAAAAGGTAGGCTAAATGATGCAAATAAGCATGCATACACAAAAAAACAACTTTTCCTTCATCTACAAGCAAATACACCACATAGGTTGTATAGAATAGAGAAGTACAGATAAGTCCCAGCAAGGAAAAGGGGGATGGTGGGAGGGTAATATGGACTGCAACAGTGAATACACTCAAACATCTACATTTATGGTAGGTACACAACTGCACTATGTTCATCATGTTTCACTGTTGCAGTCATTACAATTGGGTTGAATCCCTAAGCTAAGGTTGGGAGGCTGGCTAAATAGTATTAGGAGAGGCTATCAGGCCCTGCAGAACTGCAGTGGCAAAGCCTGCCCTGAATTTAGAGTAGAGAGGTAAGTGATAGTGTTTTGTAAAAGTATGCACTGAACTCCAAGTTGCAGCCTCTAAGATGTCTTTGGTTGGTACTCCTCTGAGGAAGGCTGCTGCTCTGGTTGAATGTGGCCTAATGCCCTTAGGCACTGATTTGCCATGCTGTGAATAGCAGAAACAAAAGCAGTGCCTATCCACTTTGAAATAGTCTGTTTTGAGATAGGCTTTCCTTGTGATCCTGCAGCATATTCCACTAGAAGTTGTTCAGTCTTTCTGAAAGCTTTGGTTCTTTCCAAGTAGAAGCGTAGCTGCCTGTGAATGTCCAAAGAATGCAGAAGTCTCTCACCCTTATTCTGTGGGTTTGGGTAAAAGGTAGGCAAATTAATTGTTTGGTTAAAGGCCACACTGGACACTACCTTAGGCATAAATGTAGAGTTTGTCCTTAGAGAAACCCTGTCAGGATGGAAAATGATAAAATGTTCCACAGCCATGAGTGCCTGTAACTCTGAGACTCATCTAGCGGAGGTTATTGCTAGGAGCAGAGCTGTTTTCCAGGATAAGAATTTTATATCAGCTGCAGAGGCTGGCTCAAAAGGAGGCAGTGTGAGTTTTTCCAAGACATAGTTGAGGTCCCGAGCAGGTATTGGTGCTCTCCTTGGAGGTCTTATGTTTTTGGCCCCTCTGAGGTACTGCATTAGCAATGGATGAGAAAAAATAGATGGTTCTGTATTGTAATGAGCTGAAATGGCAGAGGCATGAATTTTAATTAATGAAAAGGAAAGGCCTTTATCCAGCATCTCAGTTAAATATTGCAAAATCTGAGGAATATTTGGAACAGTTGTGTCAATACCTAGTGCCTGGTTCCAAGCACAGAATCTCTTCCATTTTTCTGCATAAGATTTTCTGGTGCTAGGCCTCCTGGCCTCCAAAATAACATCCATCACTGCTTTAGAGAGAGGTGTGTCTTGAATGGCTACATTATCCGCCATGCTGCTAGGTTTAAGGTCCTGAGTTGGCTGTGCAGTATCTGACTGTCTTGTTGGGTCAATAAGTGAGGCATGTGAGGTAATGTCCAAGCTGGGCATTGAGACAAGCTCTTTAGGATTGGGTACCAGTGCTGGCGGGGCCAGTCTGGGGCAATCAGTATCATTTTTGGCTTCTCTTGTCTGACCTTGAGGAGTACCTTAGGGAGAAGAGGCAGAGGAGGAAAGGCATATACTGTTAGGTTTTTCCAGCTGAAAGATAGAGCATCCACTTTCCATGCTTGCTTGTGATAAGTCCTTGTGCAGAATCTCTGTAGTTGGTAGTTGTGAGGGGAGGCAAATAGGTCTATGTCCGGGCATCCCCAGTTCCTTGTTATCATGCTGAAGACTTGTGGATCCAATTTCCACTCGTTAGGATCCATAAGGTTTCTGCTTAGTTCGTCTGCCAGAGTATTTATCTTTCCTGGCAGGAATTGTGCTTGCAGATGTACTTGGTAAGTCAGTGCTGTGTCCCACAGGTTCATGGCTAGTCTGCAGAGGAGGTAGGAATGCGTGCCCCCCTGCTTGTTTATGTACCACATGACTGTAGTATTGTCTGTCTTTATTAGTGGTTGTCCTGGATGAAGTTGATCCTTGAAGGTTGTCAGGGCATTCTGAACAGCTAGCATCTCTTTTTGATTGATATGTAGATGCATTTGACTTGTGGGCCATGTGCCCTGAATACATATTCCTGCCATATGGGCCCCCCAGGCATAATCTGATACATCTGTTGTCAATGTCTGCCTGGCTGTGGGTAAGGTGAATGGCTGTCCCGTGTTGAGGTGACAGGCTTTTGCCCACCATCGAAACTCCTGTTGCAGGCAGGGAATGAGGGTAACTTTTAGTTATGTACTCACCATAACTTCAGATGTTTGGGATCCATCTCGCCTACATTCTGACTGATGGGTTCGGAGCCGATCCCTCGGCTCCGACTCGGCACGCTTATGCCAAAGAGCGAAGTCTCTTATTGGCTGAGCTTACTATATCCCAGGATGCACCACTACCAGTCCCCCAGATCTAGTTTGTCCGCATACATGCACACATGCACGCACTGATTATATAACATCGTCAGATGAAACAAGATAAAAACAGTAGAACTCAAAACCGTTCAATCTCTTCTGATCTCCAAGGCAGGGGAAGGAGGGTGGGTATTAGGAATGTGGCGAGATGGATCCCAAACATCTGAAGTTATGGTGAGTACATAACTAAAAGATGTTATGTGATCCTATCTCGCCTACATTCTGACTGATGGGACAGCGTCCTAGCACCTGAATCCTGGGTGGCTCACTGGAAAACACTCCTGAGTACCGTGGAACCAAATGATGCTCGCCCTTTAGATGCCACATCCAATTTATAGTGGGAAATAAAAGTGTGCGGATTGGACCAAGTAGCCGCAGCACAAATCTCAGAAATAGCGAGCTTGGAATGAAAAGCTATAGAAGTCGCCATAGCTCTGGTAGAGTGAGCTTTGATAGATGTTGTAAGTTGCTTATTCAAGAGGAATAAGCCTGAGTTATACAATCTCTAATCCATTTGGAGATAGTAGCTTTTGTGATGGTTTTACCCAATTTATTGTCTGAGAAGGACACAAACAACTGGTCTGATTTACGAATTTGCTGAGTCCTGTCTAAATAGAAGCGCAATTGCCTGTGAACATCCAATTTATGGAGAGTGTATTCTGCTTCAATGGAGAATTTTGGAAAGAAAACTGGTAGCTCTAGAGATTGTTGGAGACAGAGATTAGAACAGACCTTTGGGACAAAAGATGGATTAGGCCTAAGTGATACTCTATCCTTGTGAAAAATCAAGTACGGTGGTTTGATAGATAGGGCTTGAAGCTCTGAAACTCTTCTTGCGGAGGTAATTACAACTAAGAAGGCAGTTTTCCAAGACAGATATTTTAACTCACATGTAGCAGCCGGTTCGAAAGGGGAAGATGTTAATGCACGAAGCACCAAATCAAGATCCCACGGAGGCGCAGGATGAAAAACTGGGGGTCTTAACAGCCCCGCACCTTTAATGAAAGTTTTGCATAATCTGCTGCTCATCAAAGGAGGATCCATGGACTCGTGAAATTTAGAGATAGCCGCTAGTTGGACTTTAATAGTAGAGACAGAAGATCCTTGATTAAACAGGGATGTTAAGAATTTCAAAACCTCTGGGATTGGAGCAGTGATAGGGTCTAAGCCCCTGAGTTGAGCCCAGATAGCAAACCTCTTCCACTTACTGAGGTACAATTTCTTAGTGGTGGGTTTGTGGGCCGAAGATAAAATGTGAATAACTTCCGGGTCTAATGTGTGATTTCTGACTAAAGTCGGAAGTGGAGGAGCCAAGCTGTCAACTTCAAGGTGTGAAGGGACTGATGTTGTCGTCCCGACTGATGAATTAGCAGATCCGGAGTTAGATCTAAAGTCCAAGGATCGTCCACATGTTTCTTCAGGTAGGGAAACCATACCTGACGAGGCCAGTGCGGAGCAATTAGTATCATTGTGGACCCCAATTGAGAATCTTTCTGAATGACTTTGGAGAGAAGTGGAATCGGAGGAAAAGCATAAAGTAGCCCTGTTGGCCAAGGTTGTGCTAGAGCATCCATAGCTGCTTCCCCCTGATGTGGAGTCAAGGAGAAGAACCTTTTGCACTTTGTATTTTGTGGTGTTGCAAACAGGTCGCAGCAGCGTCCCCATCTCCTGAAAACCTGAGCTGCTACTGTTTCGTTTAGGGACCACTCGTGAGGAGAGAGAATTGTCCTGCTTAATCTGTCTGCCAATACATTTGATTTCCCCGGAATGTGGGTCGCTACTAGGAAACGGCTGGTAGCTACAGCCCATTCCCACACCCTCATGGCCTCTCTGCAAAGGGGTAAGATCTGGTCCCTCCTTGTTTGTTTAGATACCAGACCACCGACATGTTGTCTGTGTGGATGGCGATAATGCCCTGAGGGAGAAACTTGTGTAAGGCCTGTAGGGACAGAAGTACAGCCCTCATCTCCAATACATTGATGTGGAGAAAAGTTTCGTCTGGAAGCCAGGAACCCTGAACTAACCTGCCCAGACAATGCCCCCCCCCACCCTGTCTGGGAGGCATCTGTCGTCAGGGTGACCACTGGAGAGGGAATAACAAAAGGACTTCCCTGATTTAGATTGGATGTCTGAAGCCACCAGCGAAGGTCCCGTTTGCATGTTTCTGTAATCATAATGGGGTGATTGAGGCGAAGATCCTGAAAGGACCATTGAGTCGATAATAGCCACTGAAGAATCCTCATGTGCAATCTTGCCAGAGGAACTAGAAGAACCGTGGCAGACATCGAACCTAAAACTTGTAGGACCATCCTGGCTGGGGCCTTGGATCTTGAAATCAGGGCTTGAACTTGGCCTTGTAAAGTTTGGATCCTTTCGGTAGGAAGAAAAATGCGCATCAATTTTGAGTCTATCTCTGCTCCTATGAACCTTATGCGCTGAGAGGGCAGCAAGACAGACTTTGACCAATTGAATGTAATTCCCAGGGTAACACCCAGGGAGATGGTGGCTTTGAGGTTGTCCATTAGTAGATGACTGGTGGTGGCAGTCAGGAGCCAGTCGTCCAGATAGGGAAACACTTGGAATCCAAGACTCCTCAGGTGAGCAGTTACTACTGCCAAACATTTGGTGAACACCCTGGGGCTGTGGTGAGACCAAAGGGCAGAGCACAAAATTGGAAATGACTGTCTCCCAGGCTGAAGCGCAGATACTTCCTGGACGCCCGATGTATCGGTATGTGATAATAGGCGTCCTTGAGATCTATGGAGCACATCCAAACATCCTTCTCCAATAATGGGAGAATGGATTGTAACGTGACCATTCGAATTTGGATTTCGTGACGGATTGGTTTAGTCTGCTGAGATCCAATATTGGTCTCAGGTCCCCTGTCTTTTGGCACTAAAAGAACCTTGAGTAATTTCCGGATCCGATCTGGTCTGTGGGGACCGGTTGGATGACTCCTTTTCCTAGCAGCTTTAACGCTTCTGCGGCTGCAATTTCCCTTTGACTGGGTGGCGGGTCCGGGATTTTTTTGGACGGTGGGGGTGAGTGTGTGAAGGGGATGGTGTAACCTCCGGCAATAATCTGAAGCACCCATCTGTCCTGAGTGATTGACTCCCAGGCTTTTAGGTGCTTGGCAAAACGGCACCCGACTGGCTCCGGAGCAGCACAGCCGGGCAATCCCTCATGAAGTGTGGGAGGCTGAAGAGCCACGAAAGGACTCGCGGTCTCCATAATTGCGGGGCACTCTGCCGCCTCTGGGACGGCATCTCCCAGAAAAATTTCCCCGTCCTCTGCCTCTGGAAGGGGAATCTTCCTGCTGTTGATGGAAAAACTTACGTGATTTGCGGAACCACATCTTCCCTCCTCCTTTAGCCTTGGGATAAGGCCGAAAGGGAGTGGAATAATGAGCACCTACGGCAGATAAAGTTTTTCCTTCTTGCTCACAGCGGGTAAGAGTGTCTTTAACCTTAGGTCCAAATAAAGAGGACCCATCAAAGGAGCGTCGTGAAGGAAGACTTGAAGGCCTCCGCAAAATGACACAAGCAGCCAGGCCTGTCTCCGTGAGCCACGCCTGTGCCTGCCGCTCTACCCGCCCCTTGACCGCATCTGAAATGAGCCTCATGGACGAGTTAGAAATTGAAGCAAGGATAGCCAACTGAGAGCTAACCGACTGGGCTAGCTGCTCAGGTAGGTTACCTAAGAGGGAATCTGACAGCTCCTTGACCAGATCCCTCTGAAGCCTGGTAAAATGTGCCAAATAATTCAGGGACCTTAAAGTAAAGGCCGCTGAAGTCAGGGTATGCTTCCGTGCGGTCCATGCTCCTAGACTCCTTATTAGGAGGATGGACGGACGTTGAAGCCTCTGCCACGTCCTGTTGTGTAGCAGATGCCACCACCATGGCATCTACAGCCACGCCTTTAGTGAGGAACTCCTTCTCGGGTGGGGCAGACAAAAATTTATTAGGACGAGAAGGGACTGGTTCCACGGTATCTGGATGTTCCCACGCCCTCCGACAAACTAAATCCAGGAGCTCGTCGAAGGGCGGAGACACCCGGGAGGCGGAGGGCTGAGCCCCAAAGGCCTTGAGGAGCACTGACTCATCAGCAGAGGGGGGTTTGGATATCCAGCCGCCTCGTTGTTTGAGGATCTCTAAGATGTCTGCAAATGAGACATCATCCGAGGCCGCCTTCGGGGAGCCCTCCGCATCATCAAGATCAGTGTCCGATGTAATAGACTCGGGGGAGTCCACGTGCTTCCTCTTGCACGATCTCTTCCTTGGGGGTTCCTCTGAAGACAACTCTGAAGAACTCTCAGGAGGAGGGGAACCCCCAATGGGGGTAACCTCAGGCCCAGGGGCTCCGCTGCCTAAGGACAGGGGAACTGCCAAAGACCCAGTCTCCACGCCCAGGGAAGGTGCCAGTAAAGCGGGAGAGATGGCCGAAGAAGACTTGGCCAAGGCACTCCTCATAGCTCTGAAAGCCGGACCCCCAGAATCCTGGGAGTGTCCGGTCCCCGGAGCCATGATAGCAGACGGAAGTCCCGCAGCCGAAGCACCGAGAGGGAGGCTCGGAACCGACAGCATAGGTCCCGAAACATCACCCCCAGGTCCAGCCGAAGAAGTCCGTGTACCAAACTCGGACCCGAAGGCCGGGGTTGGAGTAAGGGTCGGAGCCGACCCTAAGATCTCTACCGGCTCCGACAGCACCTGCTCCGATGGAGCCGAAGCGGTCGGAGGAGGAATGGCAATGACATGGGCATGGGCCATCGGCTCCGAAGCCAACTGGGTCGGAGCCGAAACAAATTTTTGAAAGACTGGGGACTGGAACAGTCTTTGGAGCACCCTGTCTATGTCCGAATCTGACATCCTCGATGACCTAGAGGATACTGAACGGGTTCGAGATGGCCTCTCCAACGGCCCCAAGGGGCTAGGGGACCGGCTCCGAGGCGACTCGATGACTATCGGCGCCGAAGGAATACCCACACTAGTTTCCATCGGTGCCGAGGAGGACTTCGGCGCCGAGGAGGAAGTGTCTGAGCGGACAACCTTTGTCGGCTCCGAGACCAGTGGAGCCGACGAAGGTGACCCGCCTCTCGATGCCCCAGCCATCGGCTCCGAAGCCAGAGGAGTCGAGACTGGTGGCATCGAGGCAGACCGTTCTGCCCTCGGCTCCGAAGTCCTTGGAGCCGAAGGAGAAACCTGCCTATGTCTTTTGGCGGTCGGATCCGACGGACTGGTCGGAGCCGACGCCCTTTTCTTTTTAGCGGGAGAAGGAGAGGATGCTAAAGCTTCTTCAAAGGAGGGTTTTACAAGACCTTTTAATATGAGCTTATTTTTCCTCTCTTGGAGGACCCTCGAGGAAAAAGCGTGACACACGCTGCAGGACTCCTGCAAATGCTTTGCACCCAAACAATAAACACAGAGTGGTCATCTGTGATCGACATTTTAAAGTTGCACTTGGTGCACTTTTTAAAGCCTGAAGGCCTAGGTACCTGAGACATTCCGGTGAATTAAAGCCCAAAACACAGTACAAACACTGTAATTAGAAAGAAAGAAATTCTCTCTTCTTTGATCTTTTTTATAAGAAAGAGAAACTATCCACAGTATAAAGGATCCGAGATCCCTAACAAAACAGAAGTCACCTACAATCAAAAAGACCGGGAAAGGCCTTTACACACAAGAGGTACTCCTAGTCAACACTCACAACACAAGAATTTACTAAGTAAATTTCACCAAACTCACTCTAAACACAAGAATAGCTGTTAAAACAGCTTTTGTTGAAGAAAAATAGAAATTCCTGACAGAAAAACTAGTGAAATTAATCACTACTTAGCTCAGCCAGCTCGAGACCACGTCTTCACTTGTTAGCGGCAAACGAGATCTGGGGGACTGGTAGTGGTGCATCCTGGGATATAGTAAGCTCAGCCAATAAGAGACTTCGCTCTTTGGCATAAGCGTGCCAAGTCGGAGCCGAGGGATCGGCTCCGAACCCATCAGTCAGAATGTAGGCGAGATAGGATCACATAACATTTATTGTTTCCAGGCTGTGGCAATGTTGAGTCCAAACACTTTTCAGATACCACTCTATGACCACCATTTTCTAGTTTTCTGAATATTTCTACGAATCCACCCCTGTTCAAAATGTTTTAAAAGTAGCCAGAGCTGTGGCAGAATGCGTTTCAGACTTCTGAATGAGGGGCATACTGTCGCTTGTCTCATGTAATCAAAAGAGACGATAAAGCAGTATATGGGTTCAAGATATTTATTGTACATAAACACATCAGGAACTCTAACTGGAATAAGTATTTAAGCTGACTGACTCATTATTTCAAATACGCTTGCATGTGCATCTCCATTCATGCCTGCATTCTCCGACTGACTGTACAAACTGGCATTTGGCATGAGACCGGCTACTTCTTCTACTGTACACACTGGATCATGGGAACGTTTAAGCACTTTAAGTCTCTTGGATCAATACATATTCGAATATCATCTGAGCTTTTTGTATGAGCTATGACCATGGTGTACACCCATTCATTTGGTTCTTCTACTGGAGTAATTACACCCAAGTTCACTATTTTGTCTAGTGCTGCTTTTACTTTGCTCTGCATTGCTACCAGAACCTTCCTTGCTGGTCTGACAACTGGGCTTACTTTATGATTTAACTTCATGGAATATGTGACTGGAAGTTTGCCAAGCTTGTCTTTGAAAATATCAGTATATTCATTAAAAATATTCTTTGTAAAATTATAGTTGTTGTTTAGGCTTAGATGGTGGACCTCTTTATTAAATGAAATCAGTCCCATTCTCAAACTGTCTTTGAGGCCTAACAATAACTGCACATGTCTTTTGGCTACATAAAAATGCATGTCATAGCTGATCCCAGCAGAATGGCATGTGAGAACTACTGCACCATCAGTCTGAATATCTTCACCACCATAAGCAACTAGTTTTGCATACTTTGCTGAATCTAGTTTCTCACCAGCTTGTACTTTGGCAAACATTTGTGCTGATATAACACTGCACTAAGATCTAGTGTTTACTTTAAGCTCTACAGGTTTCCCATTAATCCAAACAGTGCAAAATATTTCACTCTTGCCTGCCAACTGATAGTCTACAGTATTAACTGTGTCATCACTCACACAGACACCATCAACATAGAAAGTTTGCCCACAGCTCTCTATCTGATCTACTTGCTTCTTCAGATGTTCTCTTTTAATAAAAGTATGTGCCACTTTAGATTTGCAAAGCCTTTTCAAATGATTCCACTTCTTACATTTGTGACATTGTTGACCAAACGCTAAGCACTTCTTTTGTCTAGGTTCATGACTGCCTCCACAATTATGACAGCCAACAATAAAGTCTGGAGTAGCAAACATCTTCTTCAGTTTATGGTTAAGGTTAGGTGGTGCCAGACCCCTTAGTTTATACTGTATCATCTTAGCTTTATGTCGTACACTATCAACATTCGCACTGGTAGGTACTATATGCATGTTTCTCTCATTTGTTAGCATATTTATGTGCTTTTCTGTAAGTTCATATATTTGACAAATCTCTATGGCTTTGCTCAATGTTAAATCACTATCTTGAAGCAAAATCTTTCTCACTGCATCATTAACACCACACACAAGCCTGTCTTTTATTAAGTCATCTCATAAATCACCAAATCTGCGTGTCTTTGCTTTATTTCTCAAGTCAGTAATATATGCTGCTACAGATTCACCAGGCTTTTGATTTCTTGTGTAAAATATGTGTCTTTCCATTGTAATATGTGTTTGAGGGTTACACATTTCTCTAAATTTACATTTTAAGCAGTGAGTCAGGGTCTTACATGTTTCAGCCTCTATCACAATATGGTAGCTCTCCCCTTCCCCTGTATCTACAGCAAGTGCATACACAAATTAACATTCCCTCTCAATGGCTTCCGAGCCAGCTAAATTAAGAATTATAAATGCTCTTGTACGTGCGTCTTTATCAGAAAATGCAGCCTGTATGAAAATATCATATTCTTGCTCAAACACTCTCCAATTCTCAGCAATATTATTATCAAACACCAGCAGTCCAGGTCTGCGAAATCCCTCTGCCATAACAACAAAGTTTGTTTAAATATAAGCACAGTCCAGGTACTTGTAATTATGCCAAAATGTACAACAATCTCCCTGAAATGGCTTTACTTTAACACTGCAAACACTCCAGAAACTTTGGATACTTCAACTAGCTTCAGTTAATGTGAAAAAGTAGTACATTGCAAAGAAATTCTGTTGTTTTAACTTTTTCCTACATTTTAAACAATTTGAAAATTATTTTGAACATTTTGTATTTATTTTGGATACTTTTATCAGTATTTTGCAATCTTGGACATTTTATCTTGGTAGTTATTTCAAATGTTTTGAATGCTGTGCCATACATTTGGCGACTGAAAAATCTTTTAAAAGAGTTTAAGTACATTTGAATAACCACTGACCTGTTTGGGAGTTCACTTCTGTATATTTATCCACTTTTAACTTCATGCCTCATGGTTTGTAGGCTGCTTCAACTTCGGATCCCACTTCTGACACCACGTCACTTGTCTTGTGTATTCAAAAGAGACAATGAAGCAGTGTATGGGTTCAAGACTGTACATAAACATATCAGGAACTGTAACTGGAATAAGTATTTGAGATAATTGACTGACTCACTACTTCAAACACACTTGCATGTGCATCTCTATTCATGCTTGCATCCACGCTGACTGTATAAAATGGTGCTTGATCTTGCACATGCTCAATAACTTATACACATGTGCTATCTAGCTACAGTGGCTAACTAGGTACAATATACTCAATGATCTACACTTACTATGGTGTAAATAATAACAATGGATGGAATAGGATAACCATTAAGAAATTGTCTGTTTAGACTGGTCATCCTTTTTTATTTCCATCTAAACAGATGAATAGCTGATCCAAAGCTCTATAAAGTCTTTTGCTCTATCAGTGTAGTATCTGAGTTTTCTGTAGGCATTCATAGTATGTATGATTCTCTATCCCCTATTTTTTGTTTCAGGAAAGAACACAGGGAGTGGAATGCATTGATTTAAAGTAAATTCAGAGACCACTTTAGTCATAAAAAGGAGGAGGATTCGTTTCTCAACATCAAAGCTTGCAAGTGAGATACTCACCTAACCAAAGTCAGAGCAGCTGGTAAAATAGCTTTTTATGTGAAAAATTTCCAAGAAAGTTTGATGATTTGGTTTGGATGGTGGTAGAGGGAGTTTATCTATGTCATAATTGAGATCCCAAGGAGAAGCCACTGTTTTTTGAGGTGGAAGGATATACATGACACCTTTCAAAAATCATTTCCCCTGGAAAAAGGAAGAAAGGGTCTAAAGGCAGACAAGCAGAAACAGCTAAATATGAATTTTAACAGATTAGTAAGAAATGCATGATTTGAGCAATTCATAGCATCATACATAGTTGACAGGCGTGCAGTTAAAAAGACCAATGGAAACCCAGACCAGATCTGCTGTCTGGATAAATGACATGCTCAGAATCACACATTAGATAAATGGAGGCTGATGAAATCAGGCAATAGAGTACAGGAAACAGCATTATTGACAATTTATCACCTTGATATTCTGTGCTAGCTGCCAGACTAATTCACACAGACAATGGCAACCAAGTGGGACCTCTACCATGGATGAGGGCTGGTTCTTCTTGTGGTATCAACTAGAAAATCTGTTACACTTGGCTAAATAGGATTTCCTAGTAGCAGTTTTTTTAGCCTCCTTTAATATCATGTCCTCTGAGAAAAGTCACCTAATGTTCCTAATTGGGATCAAAATCTTATCATCCAAGCAGTCAGATGAAGGTTCTGCATGTTGGGATGCCTCAGTGATCCCTTGACCTGTGTGAGTAGATCATTCTGTGGAGAAGTTTGTGAAAATTGCCCTTGTCCACTTTCATGAAAAGGCAGAAACAATGTTGTCTGGACCAATAGGGAGTCACCCAAAATGATTGTTGGCGAGTCTTTCTGGATCTTTAAAAGAACTCTGGTTATTAGAGGAAAGGCATGATGACAATCATACAGGAACATTCCTGTCCATAGAAAGGAAAAGAAGTCAGTCTTCTAGGCCTTTCTGCATGGCATCTTGATGCAGAATTCCGTTAACTGTTGTGAATGGAGGTAAACAAATCTATCTGGCCAGATACAGAAAATCTTAAACTCTGAAAACCTTGCCAATGAAAATTTGGTGGTAGGTAACTTTTACATCTAGCTTTTCCAAGAAAATTAGTAAAGGGATATTAGGCAACATGGTCTGAAGGGATAACATTTTGAACTTTGGGACACTGACAAAAAGATTGAGAACAGGGAGGCACAGCACAGGCCTCCAAGTTTGTCCATTCTTTGGCACCAGAAAATCCTTGAATAAAACTCTTTCCCCTTCTAGCAGGAAGGCACTGATTCTACCACCTGAGATAACATTTGTTCCAGAACTGAGGAAATGAGGGATATCTGGTCTACTAGGCAAGGAGGAATCCTATTTAAAGAAAGGAGAGACTCACATTTCCAACTCTATGCATCTTGAATGACTTTCAGACTTCATTTGTCTGAAATAATCTGGTGCTACAGAGGAAGATACAGACACAGAGAGGGAGAGAGAGGAGAGAATGTCATAGTGGGAGGGGAAGAGAGCTGTAGAGGAAAATAAGAAGTTATGTACCTACCATAACGTTCCATATTTAGTTGTCTTCATCTCACCTTCTTTCTTGCTGTTTGGGATCAGAGCTGATCCTCGGCTCCGACTCGGCCATCTTCAATAGCTTGAGAGCTGTTTACTGGCTCGAGGCTACCCCTTATCCCATAATGCCTAGTGATAGCTACTCAGATCTCGTTTGAAATAGCTAAACCAGACATAAGAGAAAAAAAAATCAGTTATTAAAAAACTGGTTGTTCCATGCATTCTAATATCTAGAATAGGTTAGGAAGACCTGGCCAGAAGAATAACAATAAAAGAATACTTAGCCAGTGAAAAAAGGAACTCCTCTCAATTCATTAGGACGGGGGACGGAGGGAGGGATGCAAGAAAGAAGGCAAGATGAAAACAACTAACATGGAACGTTATGGTAGGTACATAACTTCTTAATGTTAAGTTGCCTATTTCCCCTTCATTCTTGCTGTTTGGGACAGCGTCCCTAACACCTAACACCCTGGGTGGCTCAGTGGAACAGACTCTTCAGAACAGTGGAACCAAAGTCAGCTCTGCTCCGGGAGACCATATCCACCTTGTAATGAGAGATAAAGGTATGAGGGTTTGCCCACGTGGCAGCTGCACAGATGGAATCCATGGGCAACCTAGACTAAAAGGTTATGGAGGTGGCTAACGCCCTAGTAGAATTACCTTTCGGTTTAATTGGTAACTCTTTGTTCCTTAACTAATAAATAAAAGTAATAGTGTGGGACAACCATCTGGATAAGGTCACCTTGGAAACTGGAAGACCTTGTTTGTTTAAGGCAAAAGAAAGGAGTAATTGGTCTGACTTTCTTATTTCTTTAGTTCTGTGCAGTTAAAAAGGCAATTGTCTATGAACGTCCAACTGGTGAAGTTTGCACTCTGCCTTGTTACTATGACTTGGGAAGAACACAGGGAGATCTATAGATTGGTTTAAATTATTTTCTGAGCAGACTTTAGGAAGAAATGAAGGATTAGTCTTCAGAGCAACTCTGTCCTTGTGAAACACCAGGTAGGGAGGACGAACACATAGTGCCTGGAGTTCTGAGACACGCCTAGCTGAAGTGATAGCTACCAGAAAGAGTGTCTTCCAAGACAGAAACTTGATGGAGCAGGAAGCTGCTGGTTCAAAAGGGGGCAGAATTAAAGAAGTTAGGACTAAATTAAGGTCCCAAGGGGGAGGGGGATCTCTCACTGGAGGTCTAAGAAGAGATGTTCCTCTCAAAAAAGCTTTACATAGCTTATGAGACATAATGTTAGAATTTGACCAACCAATATGAAAATTAGAAATGGCCGCTAATTGTATCCTAATCGTAGCGGAAGCGGCCCCGGAGTAAAACAGTTGTGCCAAGAATTCCAGAATTTCGTGGAGTGGGGCTGAGAAGGGATCCACATTCCTAGACTCCGCCCAACAAGAAAAACGTTTCCATTTGCTAGCATAAGTCTTTCTCGTTGCAGACTTGTGAGAGGAGACGATAATCTCACGTACTGCTGGGGAAATGCTGGGAAGCCTGGCTAAGGTTGGAAGTGGAGCAACCAAGCTGTGAGCTGGAGAGTTTGGAGGGATTGATGCAACCCACCTGATTGATGAATCAGGAGATCTGGAATTGGGTCCAGAGTCCAGGGTTGATCGAGAAGGTAATGGTGCAAGAACGGGAACCATATCTGTCGAGGCCAGTAGGGGGCAATGAGGATCATTTTGCAACCCAACGATTTTGCTTTCTGCATGAGTTTCGGTATCAGGGGAAACAGAGGAAAAGCATAAAGAAGTCCCTGAGGCCAATTGTGGACTAGATCATCTCTGGGTATGTGACCTGGAAGCGGAAGAAGGGAGAAGTAGTTGCTGCATTTGCTGTTGAAGGGGGTGGCAAAAAGATTGCAGCAAGGCTGTCCCCATTTGCAGAAAATAAGATCTGTAACTTCCTGATTCAGAGACCACTCGTGAGGCATGAGGATAGCTCTGCTGAGCCTGTCCGCTATGACGTTGGATCTCCCAGGGATGTGCGTCACAATCAGAAAATGGGAGGAAATCGACCATTGCCAAAGTCTAAGAGCTTCTCGACACAGGGAGTAGAATCTGGTTCCGCCCTGCTCGTTGATGTACCACACTACTGACATGTTGTCAGTTTGAATTGCAATGGTCCCAAAAGGAAGAGAGTCTTGAAGAGCTTGCAAAGCTAGGAGCACGGCTCTCATTTCTAGGACATTTATATGCAGATGGTACTCATGAGATTATCCTCCCTATCAGGGAGGCATCTGTCATCACTGTGGCTACCAGAGGGGGTTGTATGAAAGGTCTTCCCTGAGTAACTAATGGGGAGACCATCCACCAAGAAAGGTGTCTTTTGCATGCCTCCGTGATAAGGATCATGTGAGACATGGGTAGCTCTTGGAAGGACCACTGTGTGAAAAGAAGCCACTGAAGAATTCTCATGTGGAAGCACGCTAGTGGGATTAGAAGAATGGCAGCTGCCATGGAGCCCAGAGTTTGAAGGACATACCTGACTTGGATCCTTTTGCTCTGCATTAGAATTTGCACTTGTTGGCGAATTGTGGACATTCTTTCTAGTGGTAACCTTGCGAACATATCCCTTGTGTTTAAGTCTGCTCCTATGTAAGTGATAGATTGACATGGCAACATGACAGATTTTTCGAAATTTATTGTAATACCTAGCTGGGTGCAGGATGTGATTGTATAATCCCGCGCTTGTAGGAGTTGATGCCTGGTGGTAGCAGTGAGGAGCCAGTCGTCTAGATATGGAAACACCTGGAATCCTTGACGTCTCAGGTGAGCCGTGACCACTGCCATACACTTGGTGAACATCCTGGGGGCTGTGGTGAGACCAAAGGGCAGAGCTCTGAACTGGTAATGACTGGCCACCACCCGAAAGCGAAGAAATCTCCTGGAGCGTCTGTCCATCTTGATATGGTAGTACGCATCCTGAAGCTCTATCGGGCACATCCAATTGTCCTGACCCAGAAAGGGTAAAATGGACTGTAGCGTGACCATCTGAAACTTTGTTCTTTGTACAGACTTGTTTAGTCTGCTGAGATCCAGAATCAGTCTCCAGTCCCCTGTCTTTTTTGGTACCAAAAAGAACCTTGAGTAAGTTCCAGATCCATGCTGGTCTGCGGGGACTTCCTGGATGGCTCTTTTTTCTAGCAGTTTTGAAACTTCTATTACTGCTTGCTCCTTCAGATTGGGTGCCACATCTGGAAGGATTTTCTTTGACTGTAAGGGGGGTTGATGGAAGGGAATTTTGTAACCTCCGGATATAATGGACCTTACCCATCTGTCTTTTGTTAAATTTAGCCAGGCTTTTGGGTACAGTGAAAGTCTTCCCCCGACTGCCTCCAGAGGTGAGCAGCCGGGCAACCCTTCAGGGATGCTGGAAGGGTTTATCAGAGAAAGATTCTCTGTTGCCCTGGTTTTGCGGACCACCTCTGCCACTAGGGCGGCATCTATTATTATTGTTTCCCCCTCTGCCTCTGGAGGAAAAATCACTACGTGTGTCAGGCAAGGCTCCCTGAGATTTACAGAACCACATTTTCCCACTCTTCTGACCCTTGGGGTAAGGTCTAGAGGGAGTAGAAAAATGGACTCCCACAGCAGAGAGAGTCTTGCCTTCTTGCTCACACCTAGTCAAAGTGTCTTTCACCTGTGCCCAAAGAGAAAGGAGCCATCAAAGGAGGTATTGGTGAAGGACGCTCAAAATGGTTCCGCAAAGTAACACAGCTGCATCCATGCATGCCTATTAAGGGCTACGCCCGTGCCCGCAGCTCTACTTGCTCCATCAGCTGCATAGGAAATGAGCCTCATGGAGGAGTTAAATATAGAATTAAGCGTCGCTAGCTGGAAAGCTACTTTGGCTTGTGCTCCCTCAGGATCTTGAAGGGTATCTCCAAACTCTTTAAGGAGATCCCTTTGAAGTTGAGTAAAATGACATAGATAGTTCAGTGACCTCATGGAGAAGGTCACTGAAGCAAACATTCACTTTCCGTACCTGTCCATCGTTCTAGACTCCTTTTTAGGGGGACGAACAGATGAAGAGGTTTCTGCTAGCTCTTTTTTGGCAGCTGCTGCTACCACCATGGCATCAATGGGCACACTTTTAGAAAAGAATTGCTTATCCTGGGGGGCTGTAATAAATATACCAGGTCTCCTTGGAGTTGGTTCCACTGTGTCCGGAGCTGACCAAGCCTTACAAGCCACTATGGACATAAGTGGGTCGAAAGGCAGAGAAACCTAGAGGTGGAAGGTCGGGAACCGAAAGCATCCAGGAATACAGACTCATCCTCGGTAGGGGCTAGGGGATTCCAGTTCCCCCTCTGCCTAAGCATTTCCAGGATGTCTGAGAAGGAAACATCTTCAGAGGGGGATCTTGGGGACCCTTCCAATTCATCTAAGTCTGTATCAGAAGTGACAGACTCAGGGGAGTCAATGTGCTTCTCTTGCACTTCCTCTTCCAAGGGGGCTCCTCCGAGTGATCAGGGGAGGCCTTAGAAGAAGAGGAAACACCCAATGGGGTGTCCTGGAGCATTGGTTCCCCATGCTTGGGATCTGGAGGAGGAGCAGAGGTTGGCACAGGCACTACGGGGGATGGCGCTGGTGGAGCTGGTAGTGGAGCTGACTCAGCGGACAGCACACTCCACATGACTTCAAAGGCGTCCCTGTCTTGAGACAGAGAAAGCTGCGGTTCCGAAGAAATAGTAATCTTTCTCCGCGCTGAGGGGGATGACTCCGAGGCTGATGTTGGAGCCGAGCTCACCTGCGCCGATGCTCTGAGAGGGAGAACAGGGTTGGACAAGGGTCTGATGCCACTCGCCTCCATGGAGCCGATGAGGGAGCCTCGGCGTCCAGATCCCTTGATGGAAGGGACCATTGAGGTAATCGGAGCCGACATCAGAACCGAAGGGGATATGGTTATCGGAGCCGACGGTTCCACTACTTGAACCCCAACAAACTCCGGCTCTGAACTCACTGGAGTCGGAGGAGGAACATCAAGTGAAGTGGACGGAGCTGATACCTGTTGTGGAGGGCTGGACAATAATTTAGCTAGTGCCTGCGATTTTAGCAACCTACTGACTACTCTCTCCACATCGTGATCCGACAGCTTACAGGATCGAGAGGAGTGAGAGGATTGGTGGCTATGCTCACTTTGAAGTAATGGAGACCCAGGAGCCGAATGCACCGACTCTAAGGAAGGGGACCTCAGCCTCTTGTGGCTCCACGATGGCTCCGAAGCATCCAATGGAGCCGACGGGGAGGTTGCCTTGTCGGTGCCAGCCGGAACCGACTTAAAAGGTAAATCCTGCATAGGAGTCGGCTCCGAAGGTGAAGCCGATGGCTTAGTGGATTTTGGGGATTTCACTGGTTGTGAACTCTTTGCCGGTGAATCCTGGGGTTTTAGCAGACCCCTAAGAATCAGTTTGTTCTTATGCTCCTGCAGGACTCTTGGACTAAAAGCATGGCAAATAGAACAAGAGTCCTGCAGGTGAACAGTGCCCAAACAGTAGATGCAACTAGTGTGCCCATCTGTCAGAGACATTTTCTGACAGCATGAGTCACACTTCTTGAATCCAGAAACCTTAGCTTCCTTAGACATGACTGTACCAAAAAAGGGAAGACTAAGTAAATACAGACAAAAAAACAGTACTACACTAGACAAAACACACCAGTACTATCTATAACTATGAAGGAAATCTAAGATATAATATAATTAAATATTATTATTATATATATATATTTTTTTTACAATAAGGGAAAAAAGAAGTAGGAGAGCCTCTAAGTTAAACGGCTAACCTAGGGATGGGGGAGGGGCGGGGAACTCTCTAACTTAAACGAGTTCTGCCAAAAAGGGTAGAGACACTATAGAAAAAAATAACTACAACACGTATAACTAACTCTACATAGAAATGATACTAGAAAATTTAAATTCTAAGGAAAGTTTACACAAAAAGTTAAATATACGAGCCTGAGCCAGAAAAACGACACCCTCGCAGCTGAAGTGGCAAACGAGATCTGGGTAGCTATCGCTAGGCATTATGGAATAATGGGTAGCCTCGAGCTAGTAAACAGCTCTCGAGCTATTGAAGATGGCCGAGTCAGAGCCGCGGATCGGCTCCGATCCCAAACAGCAAGAATGAAGGAGAGAAAGACAACTTAACATCAATGATTATGCATTTTTGGACTATCCTTTATTATGAGAGTATTTTCCTTTCCTTTCTGAGATTCCTTATCATTGCTCTTCAAAAACATGTTTATTGGCACCTTGTTGCTTAAATTGCTTTCTGAGAAACATATCTGAAGTGGAAGGAAAAAATTTTAATTCACTTTAAAAAAGGTTGGATGAAATATTTGGGTCATCCCTTGAATCAGCTCCCCTTCTCATCAATTTTCTAGAATGTCAGCTGCATAAGGAGCCAGAAAATGTTTCCATATCCATTGAAGAATTTAAAATCAAAGTATTAACATCTGGTAGATTTTGAGAATAAACAACAAATCTTCTCATGAGAGAAACAGCAGCAGAAACCCTGGAGACAGTCAGCTGTGTCATAAGAACACTTTACAGAATGTTTCAATACATGAGAAGCAGATAAAACAGAGATATTCGAAGAATTTTTCACCTCGCAAGGTGGAAGGTTAACAGTTTCATGTTCTCAAAAGTTAGAAGTAACATTTGAGCCTGGCAGGTTAAAATTCTAAATGTTAAAGTGACAGAAGAATAAACTTTCTTCCTGAATGAGTGAAAAAAAAACTTCCCATCATTGTCAGTGGCATAACTCTCAACTGTCCAGATTTTTGCTTCATATTTTTGGTCTGTTCCTCAAAAAACTGTGGTTTTCTAGCAAATCACTGAGGACTGAATTCATTAAATAATGGCATGAATTTGAGTTTCAGACAACATCCTTAAGAAAATGAATGCTAACACAAATCCCATTATTCTAGCAACTTTCTAAGTTTGTAAGAGCAATATTTAAAATTTGTCCATATTTCTGGGCCTTTGTTCCCCCTCCACTATTTTATGCTTTGTCCAAAAGCTAAGAGGCTGAGAGGTATGGTCAGTGGGAATGGGATTAACATGAGCAGTCTGTCTAGCAGAAGTACCTTTAGATAAGGAAATCACTACAGGGTCTGCTTTAGGGTTAGAAAACATATATTTTTGAGTCTGAGGTACCCTTATAACCTAACAACTCCCCAGGGGAAGGAGGCAGATTGTCAGGTAAGCTTTAGAGCAGATAAACCATGAGGGACAGGTGCAAGTTATAGAATATACGACTGTAACAAATCATAATACTCGGCTGGGAAACAGACCCAAGGCAGGCAGACTATCCAGGTGATCAGGCATCCTTTCTCAACTGTGTGATAAACCTTCCAATATTCCTTCCCTGAGAGCAACAAGAGTGGTTCTCACTTACCCACAGAGGCCATCCTTACAGCCACAGAGGATGTGTCTAGCTCCCTGGCCTTAGTGGCTGTAGGTGCTACATCAGCTGGACTGGAAGAAAATGATGAGCAGTACAAGGAAACAAGTTCAACCACAGCAAAGTCCCCCATCTGTGGCTGAGGCACAAAAGGAGCCAGCCTGACACCCACAGACTCCCAACTGACCTTTTTTTTCTTGCACATGGGGATAGGGGGTGGAACCGAGGAGACTGTTAACTGCTGCGTGGATTACACAGAGAGAGAAGTCTTGAAGACAGGAAGTGGAACCTGGGAAAGTCAGTAACACTTATGAGAGGGAAAACACTGATTTTGAATAAGAAAAGACAGTGACAGTCCTCAGAAGCGCAAATTCCCACCCTAACACAAAAAATCTAACACAATCAAAAAACAGACTTTTATAGTTTGTTCACATAAGTAAGTAAAAATTCCCTGACAAGTAATGGAAGTCCAAAAAAATGTATTCTCCTAGCATAAAAATACAATATTTCACAGAAACAACACTAGGTTTTCCTCTGAAAAACAAAGTACTGGAAGGTTTCCCCCAGCAGGCAACTTGTTTGCCCAGCCTTGAAGGATCCCTAGCAGACTATCAATACCATGTCCCCTGCAGAGAGAGAGAGAGCACTTTAATGGCTAGAAAGCACTGACGTTTTTGGGATGCTATCTTTTATATAGAGCTCTGCTTAAACTCCTGGCCATTAGGATGATTAGAAGGTGCCCTTAAGCTTTGAAAAGCTAGTTGGTTAGTTATAGCCGTGTCAGGATACCACCCAAATAGCTTAGGCTACCTCAGCAGTGATCTAATTTTGTTCCACATGACTTTCTTTTATTACCTTTTTGTTCGATTCCTATGACTGTTTTTTTTTTTTCTAGATGGCTATAAAGGCTGCGTTAATTCCAGCATATAATTTATATATTGTCAGAAGGCCTATTGTTAACTAGGTCGGCGTATGGGATGTGCATATAAATAAAAGTTATGAACACACCCTAATGACAGACCCATGTAGTCTTCTTTTCATCTGTTTCAACATGTGGGACAGATTCCCATGCTACCCGATGGGTACCTGGATTGACTCAAGGAAAGATATTCCTAAGTATGGCAGAGCCGAGACCTGTGTACATCCTGGACTACACATCCAATTTGTAATGAGCCACAAAAGTATGAGTGAGGACCAAGTTGCCGCTGCACATATGTCACTTATAGGAACTCACTTAGCAAAGAGTGTTGAGTTGCCATTGCTCTTGCAGAATGTGCTTTAGGTTTTGATTGTAGAGGCATGCCTAGTGAATCATAGACAAAGGTAATGCAATTAGCTAACCATCTTGAGAAGTTTATTTTGGAAACTGATTGACCCAACATTTTTCTTGGAGAAGGATATGAACAACTGATCTGATATTCTGCTAGCCTTGGTACAGTGGAAATAGAATCTGAGTTGCCTGTGCACATATAATGTATGTGACATATGCTCTCCTTTATTGGAAAAATTGGGGAAGAAAACTGGCAAGTCAATTTGTTGGTTCAAATTTGTTTCAGAAGCCACTTTTGGGAGAAAGGAAGGATTTGTTCTCAAAGATCGTCTATCTTTATGAAAAACCAGGAGGGGGGGCCTTACATGAGACTGCTTTTAAGTTCTGATACTTGTTTGGCAGAAATAATGGCAACCAGAAATAGAGTCTTCCAAGAAAGAAACTTCATATCTGTGAATGCTGCTTGCTCAAAGGGTTTCTGGGTTAAAGGCTAAAACAAAATGGTGACATCCCGGAGGGGATTGCATTGCATCGCAAACTGGAGGTCTCAATAAAAAGGCACCTCTTAGAAAAGCCTGGGAAGTTTTGAGGGAAACAATGAAAGCATTGTTGAACCCCGTGTGGAAGTCTGAAATGACAGCCAATTGTACCTGAATTGCTGAATAACTTGACCCAGTCATGAAAAGTTCCAAAAGAAATTCTAAAATTTTTGGAAGTAGTGCTGAAAATGGGTCTAGTCCATTACTTGACGCCCAGATGGAGAAACGCTTCCATTAACTCTTGTAAACCTTTTTTGTAGAATTTCTTTATGAAGAAGATATGATTTTTACTACTGGGGAGAAAAGCCTGCCGTCTCTGGAAATTGTTAGAATTGAAGAAACCATATGGTTAGTTTTAGGGTCTTGAGATCCAGTATAGGCAGCCAGGAGGGGTGTCTGAGGAGGTCCAGGAATGGATCCAGCACCCATGCAGGGTGAACTAGGTGAGTCCAAAGAAAGGGTAACCATACTTGCCACAGCCAGAAAGGGGTAATGAGGACTGCCCTGGTCTTGCATTCTGCTGCTTTCTGAATGAACTTTGTGATAGGAGGAATGGGGGAAAGGTGTAAAGGAGACCTAGGGGCCAAGGATGGATGAGAGTGAAGAGGGCAATGTAACTTCTGCATTTGTTGTTTAGGTGAGAAGCAAAAAGGATGCAGCAAGGTTGACCCCAGCAGCTGAAGCTCTCTGTTCCAGCTGTTTTTGTTGAGAGACCACTCATAAAGCAGCAGTATAGTTCTGCTCAGTTTGTCCGCTAGGATGATGGATGTTCCAGATATATATATGTGTTGCTACTAGAAAGAGGTTGGAAGACATTGCCCATTGCCAGATTCTCATAGCTGCTTGGCACAGAGGATATGATCGAGTTCCTCCTTGTTTGTTGATGTACCATATACCACTGGCATATTGTCTGAATGTATGGCAATCACATCCTTGGGTGGATAGTCCTGACATGCCTGCAGTGTAAGCAGGACCGCTCTTAACTCCAAGATGATGATGTGAAGGCTGACCTCTATTGAAGACAACATACCTCGGACTGTTTCCCTTCAAAATGCCTCGCCTCCCACCCCCACCCAAGAAGGGATGCATCCATGGTTACTGTGACTTTTGGTATCTGGGCATGAAAGAGTCTGCCCGGAGTATCTGAGTCAGATAAAATCCATCAGTGAATGTACTCCCTGCAGACCTGTGTGACACATATTCTCTAGTGAAGGGAATTATTTTTCTGAGACCATTGTACTGCTATTGTCCATTGTAGAACTCACATGTGATATTTGGCTAAAGGGACTATCACAATAGAAAAAGCCATTAGACCTAGGAGGTATAATATCAGTCAAGCCTTTGGGTTGGAATGATTTATTACTTGAAGAGCAAAAGATCTGATTGATTTGACCTTTTGCCAAGGGTAGTTTTGCTGCCTGATATGTTAATGTGGCAGCCTATGAATTCTATAGATTAGGTAGGCTGTAGCTTGCTTTTGTTAGTGTTTATAGAGATGCCCAGGTGGTTCGATAATTGCAAAAGGAATGACTGATGTGCTAGAAGTAAATCCCCAGAGGCAGCAGTTAGAAACCAATCACTGAGATATGGGAATACTTGGAACTCTTTAAGTCTGAGATAGGCTGTTACGGCTGCCATTATTTTGGAGAACACCCAGAGGGCTGTGGTGAGATTGAACTGCAGTATCCTGAACTTATAGTAATTGGCTCCCAGCCAGAAATGGAGGAATCTTCTGGAGTGTGAATGGGTCTTTATGTGGTAGTAGGTGCCCTGGAGAGCTATAAAACACATTCAGTCATCCTTTCTGACCAGAAGTAGAATGGACAGTACTGTGACCATCCAAAATTTTGTCTGTTTTATGAACTGATTCAAATTGCCAGGATCTAAAATTGGTCTCAGGTCCCCTGTCTTTTTTGGAATTAAAAAGAACCTTGAATAGACTCAAGATTCTAACTGGTCTTGGGAGACTGGTTGGTTGACTTTTTTGTCCAGCAACTTTTGAACTTCTGTTGCTGTGGATTTCAACTGATTAGGTGGATTTTGGGAATCTTTTGTTTTATTCTTGGTGTTTCTAAAAAGGATATAGTATAACCTTTGGTTATGAACTTTAGCAGCATCATATCAGGAGTTATATTTTGCCAGGCTTGAGGGTGTAAGGAGAAGCACCCCACCCCCCACTTCCTCCAGAGTGCAGCAGTCAGGGAAGTGTTTACGGATGCTGATACGTTTTTTTTGTAAAAGACCCATGGAAGCCTTGATTTTGTGGACTGCATCTGCCTCTTGGGTGATGCCCCGTGGAATTGCCTCTGGAAAGCCTATCCCAGAAGTGCCCTTGTGAAAATCTTGAGATTTTTTTAAACCACATTTTTCTTCCCCCTTTTTGATTCCTGGAGACTGATCAATGATGGGCTGAAAAATAGACTGCAATGGCAGAGAAGGTCTTACCATCCTGTTCACTTCTGGTAAGCATGTCCTTGACTTTCAGTCCAAATAAGGTGGAGCTATCATGTGGGGTGTTTATGAAGTACATTTAAAGCTTTCCACAAAGTTGCATAGCCGCATCCAGGCATGATAATGATGCATCATCATTAGACAACTGGAAATCCATATTTTCTGACATCTACAGGTAAGTTACCCGCAAGAAAATTTGAAAGTTCCTTTAGTGTTCATCTCACAAAGAGAGAAAGTGGCTGAAGCATATGTCCATTTCCACAATCTGTCCAATACCCTAGACTCCCTGTTAGGGGGATGGACAGAAGAACTCACCTCAGATAGTTCCTTTCTAGTGGCTGCTGCTACCACCATGGCATCTACAGGGGGACTCCTGGGCCAGAACTTCCTTTCTTTAGGGGAAACTAAAATTCAATCTGGCTTCTGTCAAATGGGCTCTCCCACATCAGGTTCCTTCCAGGCTTTCTGAGTGATAAGGTCAACCAAGGCATCGGGAGAGGGGACCACCCAGGATACTGAAGGACTGTAACCAAAGTCTTTGAGAAACACTTACTCATCAGAAGAAGGGGTTTCAGTGGACCCCCCCCCACTGTTTCATAAATTCAAGGATCTCTCTGAAGGAGATGTCTTCATAAGGGACCTGGGAGAACCTTCTCCCTCCTCTAAGTCAGTGTCTTCATGATGGACTTCTTTTACAAGTCCTCTTCCAGGGAATGTGCTTTGGGACTTCCAAGGGGAACACATCAGGACTGGATGTCAGACTTGAATGCTGAGTAATGTCGAAGCCTAAGGGATCCATATCTCCCTGTCTACCAGAAGGTGAGGAGGAAGGTACAGTCTTCAGAGGGATTTGGATGAATCTGAACTTTGGGAGTGTACCAGTCATCTTGGTCCAGCCAAGGCCCTCTCCACAGCTTCAAAAACTGACTCAGCCATTGGAACTGAAGAAGACCCATCTACATTAGTTAAGTCAGAAGCCCTCTCGATTCCAGTGGCTGATGGCCATTAGGAGAACCTCAGATCCAAGCTACTGAATGCCAAAGCCATGAGTAGCAGTGATGGCTCCAAAAATCTCAGAGTCATCTCATTTGGATCTCCAACACAGACACTGTGGCTCTGGGACATTCCTCAACCCAAACATATTGGAGTCGAGTGAGTGAGGAAAGATGTCAAAGCTGAAGTCTCCAGTGCTGTCAACTCCAAAGCTGGTACTGTGGGAAGGCTGGATCCAACAGATACAGGTTCCAGGAATGGGGATGGTGTAACAAGCTGAGAAGATTGAGCTGTCTGGGAAGAAGGGGTTGATCCTGGACCTTTCCTCTGGGATGAAGCCGGGAGGACTCCCAGCTGAATCTGTCTCCTCAAAACCCTCATCATCATTTGGCCAGCATTAAATTCCATGAGATTCTTAGCAGATCAGCCAGATCTAGAGGATCAGGCTATAGATGCAGGCTTTGAAAGCTGTAATACATGAGAATGAAGCCTGAGACTTATCAGTGCCAAATTAAAGGACAATTTCAGAGGAGTCTGGATCTGAGCCAAATTCATATAGGTTTGTCTGGGCACTTTAGGTGCTGGACCCGCAATAACTGTAGGATCAGAAGACCTTTACTTAGTTATCTCTGGACAATCCTTGGATCTTTTATCTTTAGATTTTCCTTTGTATTTTCTCTTTCTTTCTCTCTTTAAATTTTCCCTTTCTCTGTGTCTCTTCTTTTCAGAGGAAGGAGAACAACAGGTGGATGTCTTTGGATCCAAAGACATTTTGGACCTTGTCTGTGGAGGGAGGAGTCCTTTCAAAATCAACTTTTCTCTATACCCTTGAATAGCTCTAGTGACGAAAGCAGCACAGATAGAGCATGAGACCTTTAGATGAGAAGGCCCCAAGAAGTAAACACACTGAAAGTGTGGGTCTTGTAGTGGTATTTTAAGCCCAGAGGAAGAGCACTTTTTAAAACCTGTTGACATCAGCAAAATGTTATTTAACAGTAATAACTTTTCTAAGAAGAAAACCTTTGCTAATAAACTAGAATCCTAATAAGATCTATATAAACACTCATAAACACACTGAAGAAAAACCATCAGAAAAGCTGTAATAACATGCTGAACTATGTCTAAATGTCCTAACCCTTTCTAATATAATTGTCAGAAATTTTCAAAAGGAAGAGGAAGAAAATCATTCACTTATCATGAATAATCATGGAGCTCTCAGTCCACGCATCTGGCTTACAAAGGTGGCAAATGTGATCTGAGGTAGTTCAGGCAGGAGATGGGAATTGTAGGTAGGAGAGGAGTCAGAGCTGTCAGATTCAAAGCTTTGGTACAAGGCACTGAGGTCAGAACAGACAACCCACACATTGACTCAGATAAAAAAAAAGACAACATCGGGTCTAACATTTACTCAGGGCTAGATGTTTGTGTAAAGATTTTAATATCTTTAGCCACAAGTTTGGTAGAACATCAGGATCAGTTTAGGAGTTTT
This sequence comes from Protopterus annectens, assembly GCF_019279795.1. Lineage (NCBI taxonomy): Eukaryota > Metazoa > Chordata > Ceratodontiformes > Protopteridae > Protopterus > Protopterus annectens. Next base: position 85,954,814 of record NC_056743.1, read on the forward strand.
TCTTTATTTTGTCTCAATTTTTCTGCTGTTTAAAAGTATTGTTGAATAAGGGGAATCTCACAGAACAAGAAGTGGAGCAACTGCACAGTGCTAAAGAAAAAATAAAGGAGTATATGGATAATGTGCATATGTTTAGAAAAATTGCTGTTATCTATTTTTTGACAACTGCAGAGTGTGACACCTTTTAGTACAACGACTTAGGCTACAGAAAGTAGAAAGGATTGTCACCAAACTTAGGGTGCCTATGACAAGAAAAATAACAGAGAACCTATAATAGTATTCAAGATATTTGGAAATTTTAAGAACATCTACATAAAGCAGAGGATTGTGGAAGTCAAGAAAGAATACAAATGGAAATATTTATGAAAGACATAATTATGACAAGATTAAGGAAGATGGGGTTCAACAACTAATAGCAACGACAGGAGGAGATGTGATAAAAACAGTGCTGTGTATTCAATCTGCAGGGAAGTTTCCTGGAACAGATGATATTCCTGTGGATGTTTGAAAGTTAGGAGAGAAGAAGGTGATAAAAGTCTGAAAGATTTTACTTATTAGTATTTTAAAAGGACAGGAAGCACCAGCATCTTTGAAGAAAGTTGTGATGGCTGTAAAGACCCATCAGACCCAGCTTCATATAAATCCATTTTAATTTTAAACCATTATTACATAGTGTTTATGACTTTATTATCTAAAGGAATGGCAAAGGAGTTTCCAAAATTGATAGATATGGATCAATGTGGTTTTGTGATGGGGAGGCAAACATTTGACAACATTAATAAAACAATGATTTTCCAGAGGGAAACAGAATGTAAGAAAATCCAATGGTTGTTGATGAGTCTTGATGCAGAGAAGATATTCAACAAAGTAAACATGGATTTTATGAATGGAAGCATTTGCATTCCCTGATACAATAATAAGGTTAATTAAGAGGATATATGAGGGAGCAGAGAGGCAAGAATGAAAGTGGGAGGGTTCCTCTGTGATAAGCTGTGTTTGAACAGAGGAACCAGGCAGGGGTGTTCTTTTTCCCCTTTTCTATTTGTTTTATATTTAGAACCATTAGCAGAGAAAACAAGGGACTCAGAAATTCAAGGATACAGTTGGTGTGGTGATCAAGAAAAGTTGGCTATATTTGCTGATGATATTATTTTATACTTGATAAATACAGAAAAGGACATGTTGGTGATATGGAACCTTTTGAGACCGTTTCAAGTCTTTTTGGGATATAAACGTAATGGAAATAAACAAAGGCTATAGCCATAAATTTTGCACCCACACACAAATTAGTTCAGCAATACTCATATTTATGGGGACTTAAAATTAAGTATTTAGGAGTATGGCTTAAAAAGGTTTCTATTATGACAGCTAAGGATATGTGGGAAGAGGCTAAACAAAAGATAATACAAAAACTGAGAAACTAGAAGCTCTTGTCTATGGATATGGATATGGATAGTAAGGTGCAACCAGTGAAAATGTTTTTAGTCCCGTTTACTTATTTATTTATTTGTTTTACATTTGTTTACCGGGAAAGTCCGACTGGACACAGGTCCTTTTTCAGTGGAGGCCTGGGAGAAAAGCTCCACCAATAAGAAATACATACACTGTAAAAGTTAACAATAATACAAGGAATTCTAGTCGCATTCAGAATCAGCAATAGTACAATGATGGGCAATACAGTTCTTTAGAGATTACAATAGCATAACATGTGACACGTGAATATATGCATTTAGATAATGAGGAAAAGCAAGTTAGAATAGACATGAGTGAATAGACTGGAGTAAGATAGCACCCACTCAGCAAGATGTGCTTTAGTTTTATATACAGGTTAGGCATATTTTTATCAACCAGAGAAGTTATGAACAATAATTAATAAAGAATTTATCAAATAGGGAAAGAGGGCAAGTATTAACTGGAGTATGATTATCTTCCCAGTAGAACAAAGTGGTTTAGCAGTACCTGATTTGAAGGGATGTTTTAGAGCTGCACAGTTAAGGCTCATATACATAACACAAGAAGACGGTTATAGTTCAAAGTGGAAAAGGATGATGATGACAACAAAGCAAGGGGGAGTTAGATTCTGATCCTTATTGGGAAAAGTAAAAAAAAAAAAAAATATACAAAATATTTTATTCACAAAGTTGCAGAAAGTATTCTAAGAACTAAGCCAACATAGGAATAGAGAAAGGAGCTTTTTGCCAGCAGGGATGAGTGCAAGTAGGGGTACAGAAAACTGGCAAGAGGAAGCTAGAATTTATTATAGAAAACTGAAAAAGGAACCAAAGCAAATAATTAAAGAGGGAAAGATAACAAAGAGGAATGGGATGAATAAGTTTGTACTGCAGATTAAAGACTGCTTTCTCAACCAGGGACTGGTGTCAGAGTATAAGCAAAGAAAAAGGGATAGGAGAGTCCTAGGTGAAAAACCTGCTTTCGTAGAGTTTTTAATTGGGAACAGAAGCTGCTGTTTAACAAAAAAGGATCTGATATTGTCCATTTAATTCTTCCTCAATGTATGGGATCGGATCCAACTGAACTGCTTAGTTCAGATTTAGGATCCAGCTCTCAAGCTCCTCCTGTACCCATAATGCTCTGCTGTATCACAAAAGCCTCAGATCTTGTTTAATGCTCTTGCGAACAAATGCAAGTTTCCATAGCTCTCAAGCAATTTTGGAATCTCTTGTGTATAGTATCAGAACTATTTTTTCTGATTAACCTTTTCTCTTAAAATGTATTTTTTCTCCCTTGTTTTTCAAGTTTCTTGCTAGCGTTAGGTGCTTTTCCCTTCCTTCCCACTAGATAATAGTAATCTTTAATACCATTGTTGGCATCCCCTTTTATTTCCCTTTTTATAAGGGTATCTTTTTCTTACCAATGTTGGTAGCTTAATCTTTGTTCAGTGAAAAGAAAAAAAAAAAGTCTTACTGTTTTTTTCCCCTTGCTTTCACTGTATTCCTTTTAATATACTGCTGTGGGTAATTTTTTTCTGCTACCATGTCAGAGAAGCCCAGGGTTTAAAAAGTGTACTTCTTGTGTGCATAAAATTCTGAATTTGGATTCCCACAAGGTGTGTGTGTACTGTTTAGGAGCTGAACATCTTGAAACTAATTGTAATACTTGTTCTAGCTTTAATCCCAGGCCCTTAGTAGACTGGCAAAATAAACTCATTTTGAGAGGACTTCTGCCATCTACTTCTACTTCAGGGGCTCAACCCTCCTCCAGACATAATAAATCAGCTCCTCTGGAGTACAGGAAGCACTTCCCCTCAGAAGTCACCCAGGTCTTCTTTGGATTCTCCTACAAAATCCAGGAAAAACATCATGTCCTACACTTTTGGATCCTAAGTCCCTGCCGTCAGATTCTAAACCAAAGGGTTCCCATAAATGCTATGGTGGTGATGGCAGCCACCAAGTATCAGCTAGCGGAACAGAGCTCTACGGTCCATCCACCTAACAGGGTATCTAGAGTGTTGGACAGATTTGAAAAGTGAGTTCTCATCTCAGCAAGATTTGCCCTGAGGTCACATAATTACCTGGTACATTTCACTTGACTTCAGAGAAAGATATGACCAAGGAACTTTCAAATAATCTCTCAGAGTCCATGTCGGCTGAGGACTTCAAAAGAACATCTTCTCAAATGGCAACTCTCTTGCCCATATCCAGTGCTTCAATGAGACTGATCTCTCACACAGCTGAAGGCACCTCATGAGCTGCTGGTTCCGGCATTGCCATAAGGCCACATGCCTGGATGCGGTTTTGTGACTTCGCTGAACCTTTTAAAATGTCTCTGATTAATGCCCCCTTTGATGGCACATCCCTGTTTGGGCCATCAGTTAAAGAGATGCTGACCCACAGTGCTCTCTATGCCTCAACAAACCTCTTCTAGGAATCAAAAGAAATACATCCAGGTAGCAAACGGAAGAAAAGGAACTTTAATAAATGAGGTTAAGCGCTTTCATCTATACAATATGCAATCGGTTTCATCAGAACCTTATAAAAATACATAAAAAGCTTCAACTCATTTGAAATGCCTTTTAAGTAAACACCCCAAAAAACAAACCAATAAAATAAAAAAAAAATCACCATTCAGGTTTGAGACCTTATAAGCATGTGCAGAAAGCTTCAACCATAATGAAAAACCTTTTAAATTACACATCCCCATAGTGCATACCAATCAAATGCATTGAATTCAAAAATCCACCAACTGGATTGTATGTCCATTAAAAGATACCAATAGTGGAGTATTGCACATCACTTGAACATGTCCCTGGTAAATATTGTGTAACCAATGCAAAAAAAAAAAAAAAGCAAAATAAATTAATGTTATAACTTGGAAGCTCAACGCTTCAAGTCACTTGCAATAGATATAACACCATTTAAGCCCGGTGGATTTGTAGCATTGAGATGCATCTACCAAACTATTTCCCTGTGCAGTAAATAATTCTGCCGGTGCCCAGTATATAAATCAGCATGGATCTTTTCCAGTATTAAAAATTTAAACATCCAAAAGTTAGTGCAAATTACTGCATGTCTGGCCAGTGCACTCTTGTTGTCATGCCTATTAATACTACATAGGTGCTGATATATTTGTTTGTTCAAACCATTTTTAGTCTTTCCCACATAAAAAGCGGGACATGTACAGCATGTAGCTAAATAGACAATTTTGTCCGTAGTGCAGGAGTATCTCCCTTTAGTTAACCAGGTATGTAGTTTGCTAAATAAATTGCCATCAATGTCAGTATCTATGTAGAGACATTGATTACATCGACCACATTTACTAGTTCTAATCGAGCCTTTGGGGCATGGTGTCAGTGGTCTCTCCAGGATACCCTTGATGTTAGTTCTGTTTTTGAAAGTAAAATCTTTTAGGTTCCTGAAACAAGACTTCAAATGGTCGTCCCCTTGCAGCAATTTCTAACTTTTACATATAATATTCTGGTTATCTAATGAATAATGCAAAACAATATTATCAGAGGTGTTTACATTAATTTATTATACATTTTTTTAAATTGGTTACACAGTATTTACCAGCTGACTTTACTCGGGACAAGTTCAAGGTTTTTATGTATTTTTATACCTGGTGAAGTCTACTGCATGTTACATAGACAAAAGCACTTGGCCTCATTTATTAAAGTTCCTTTTCTTCCATTTGCTACATAGACATTTTTATTTTCATTTTATTTATTTTTATGGCCCAGTGTGAGTTAGCAAGCTCATTTGTTGTGTTTTCTAGGAATCAAAGAGGTGGCAAGAAGATGTGGTTTTACAAATCTCAGGGTTCTTTCCAAGATTAAAATGGTGATAATTTCTCCAGAGGCAGAGGAGGAATTTTCAATGGCAGATGTCACCACAGAGGCTTTTGTGATTTTTTTTCTCAGACAAGCCTTTGCACTGCACAACTGTCTGACTGTGGAGGCAGTAGGGGATCAATTGTCTTTGCACTCAGACGCCCGGGCAAACATAGCACAAGATACTTTGGTGCTAAGCATAATTTCAAGGAGTTATTACACACCATTTTCTCTTCCTCCTCCTCCTCCCAAATGGAAGAAACTTTCTGACATTCCAGCCGACCAGAGAAGCAGCAGCACAAGAGATCCTGAAGCTGCTAGACAAGAGAGTCATCCAAAAGGTCCCTCCAGACCAGACAGGATTCAGAACTTATTCACGTTTCTTTTTCATGCCAAGAAAAGGGGACCTGAAACCTATTTTGGATCTAAGCAAATTAAATCAGTTGTAAAGAAACTGATAAAACTATTGATAAACACCAAATGTAGAATAAAACAAAAATACAACAGCTGCAACCTTTCAGGAGCACTGTAATGTACAAAGATTTAGTGGTTTCATCAGTGGTAACTCCGACTTCATCAGAATAACATCATTTCAAAATCACACACTTTTTATACATTAAACACAGTCACATATCCATAGTTAAAAATTACCTTTCCAAATTTTAAAGAAATATTGCATCCCCTTCTTTATAAAACACAATGAACACACAATGTGCATTTGTAGGTTAGAAATACTTTGCATCTTATATAAAAATCTCAGTAAACCCATTCATGATAATACTGCACAATGATTTTTTAAAGAAAAACAGTTCTGATTTCAATTTCAGTACACTACTAATGGATATGGTTTCATTGAGGCCTGGGGGGTACCTGCATTGTACTTTATTTGCCATCTTAACTCTTTATATTCCAAGTACATGTCTGTAGGTCCCTCTCTTGGTCCCATATCCACCTTGTCAACCACTGTGAATTTAAAACTGTGTGAGGGTAATTTCTGAATGTGCCTCGCTAGTGCATTCTTGTCATCACCTCTGGATATGTCGTACTGATGCTGGTATATTCTTTTCCTGAATATACCCTTTGTTTTTCCTATTTTGCAATCCATTCTGCCATTTCTTTGCAAGGACGATTTGATATCAAAATAGACAGGCAATCCAGAAGACATCTTTGCTTTCGGCTGGTTATAGTTCAGAGTAGAAAGGGATAATAATGATGATGAAGCAGGGGGAGTTGGATGCTGACCCTTAAGCGGAAAAGTAAAAAAAAAAAAAAAAAAAAACATACAAAATATTTTATTCACAAAGTTGCAGAAAGTATTGTACGAAGTAAGCCAACATAGGAATGGAGAAAGGAGATTTTGCTAATAGGGATGACCACATGAGGAATACAGAAAATTGGCAAGAGGGGCTGGAATTTAGTCTGGAAAACTGAAAAAGGAAGCAATGCAAATAATTAAAGAGGGAAAAATGAATGAGATCAAGAGGTTTATACTGCATATTAAAGACTGCCTTCTCAACCAGGGGCTGGTATTAGAGTATAGACAAAAAGGAAGAAATGGGGAGTCTTAAGTGAAAAAGTTGCTCTTGTAGAGTTTTTAGTTTAGAACAGAAGCTGCAGTTTAAAAAAGGATAAATAGTAGGGGTGTATAAAATATTGCATTATAACGAATCAATCAGAAGAGGTTAGAAAAGATTGAGAAGAGAGACAGGAAAAGCAATTTACAAGGGAACAATGAGAAAACATGTATGACTCCCATGTATTCAACACAGTCCAGAAGGTTTAGAATTTTTCACTGGATGTGTTTGCATAGGTACTTTTCTACCCAAAGGAGACTTCCAACAAATTTTTCCTCAGGTAGACAGCAAATGTTGGAAGAGGAATAAGAAAGATACAACTCAGAGCATGTTTTTGGGAGTGTTATAAGTTGAAAGATTCTAATCATTCCCACCATAATATTTGGTCTGAAATATTGGGACAGCAAAACAGCTGTAACTAAGGAAATTATTATTTTGAACTGGGATATGGGATTTGAATTGCCTAGACATAGTAAAGCCTTATTAAGTTTAATTATATTGGCTGCCAGAAAAGCAATTACTCGAAAATGGAAATTAAAATTTAAACCAACTGTATTTGAAGAGCTGAATATTGTAAATGAGATAAATGAACTGGAAGTTTGACCTTTAGAAAAGGGAATGAGGAAATTTAAGAGAAATAATTGACATTTGTGGGAACAAAACATGCTGAGTTATATTCAGTAGGAGGAGTAAGGTTTAAGGGAAGGCAGGAATTGAACAATTTCTGTAATGTTGGACTGAATAACATTTGTTATAAAGGAAGGAAAAGTATATAATGTATTTAAATGAAAAAAAAATGTTAACACGGTTTGTATTTTTTTTACTAATGTATATGTCTATGTATTAAGTGATAATTGAATAAATGTCTTTAAAAATTCTGTTTAATTTTGTTTTGTATCTTCTGTAATAGAGCTTCATACTGTTTCTTTTAATTCTTCTATCCATCAACATCTTTATGTTCAACAGAGATTTATAAATACTTCTTAAAAATGTACTCATTTCTTCTTCTTTATTTTGGTAATATTTCTATTGCTTTTGCTTTATTTCACAATTCTCTTAAAATCTTTTTGGATAATTGGTGAATTACTTATTTTTCCTGTATATTTTCTGCATACTTATTTTTTCTGCTGGTGCTAACATTTTTGGTTTCTTATTGGAAATAGTGTTAGATACACCATGATCTGTTTTAATAGTGTATATTCCTTTTACCACATCTATCTTTCTAAGAAGGTTTGATGATAATCTGCCCATTGTAGTGCCCACTATCTCATATGTGAGGTGAATGATGCCTGAAGGAATCTTCAAATAAAATAGATTTTTGGCCATTAGATGAGTAGGCACTAATCACCACTGAAGATATCATCTGGAAGCTATGGACATATTCAATGGAATGGAAAGTATGTTATCACTTTGAGACCACTGGAAACAAAGTCACTGAAATACTCTCAACTACCATCTGTTATAGGATGCTACAAAACTGAAACCATCCAACGGCCTAATGCTTTGAGGCAATTCTCCACTAGAACAGAATGAGACAAGAATATGTCAGCAACTACACCTAGACAACTACCTAAAGAAGGAAAAAATGTGACTTTGCAAGGTGCACTGTGGTCCACAGAGAATAGCATCATAACTTTAGCATGGATGGAGCAGTGGGAAGCTAGTTGTCTAAGTAAGGGAAGGTCCTGCCTCCATGCAGTCTCAGGGGAGCTGCTACTATTGACATGCAGTGAGTAAACATCGTGGGATGGGGTGACAATGAAGGGACAAGTTCTGAAGTGATGACTACTACTTTGTGGACTGCTGTAGGTGACAAGATCATCAAAAGAGCACATCTACTCTCCTTCTGACAAACAAGGAAGGATCAACTGTTTTTTGATGAAACAAAAGGTTCCTTTTGGTACAAAGGAAGTAAGGTCACTTTGATCCAGTATTGGCCTTATGTGTTTTCCTTTGTTTGGAACCAAAAAGTATCTGTAAGACTGGCATCAAAAATAATTTGGAATATCATCTTAAGCCTTTCTGGTCAAGTGGGATCTTTTGGATGGCAATTATTTGCAAGAGCTTTAGCATTTTTTTCTTTGCTGCTTGTTTTTGCTAGTTGAGTTGGATATCTGTCATGTGAAACATGGAGGCTGCAAAGGTGACTCACTATCCTTGGTGGTTATCTGCATATGTTCAAAAGGACAAATGGCAGATAGAGGAACCCAGATGGACTCCACATCAGAAAAGTCAGGCAAGTCCTCACGGACACTGCTTGCCATGTGTGGGATGACTGTGGCCTCTTGAAGAGCACTGACAATCCTTTCTTTTTTTACCTTGGAATGTTTTATCATTTACCAGACACCTCTTATAAAGTGCTAAAACCTTGGTCAATATTTGAATGTGGATGCAGATGGACAGGGAAAGTGGTCAAGTAGTAAACAAGGTTTATGGCATAATTCTATGCATCAAAAAATACAATCTACTATCACTTGATCACAACAGAGTCTTGCATTTTGTTGTAAATGCTTATGGAGTCTTAAAGCATGATGATGACTAATATCAGACACTAACAACATCAGAGTCTGCATTTCTATATCAGTCTTAATGCTTTCCTATTACTCGACACTAAAGTTTAAAGTAAAATGAAAGAATATAACTTTACTGCTAAAAGATTGTCTGATAACCCCTAGCCATCAAACAACTAAGTGCCTTAGTAAGAGAGCTTACATTCCACGTTTACAACAGCCTGCAAAATACAGTGTTCGGTTAATGTACCTCCAAAAAGTTATAAAAACATAAGTATTAAATTTTCTATGGAATAAATGCATTACCAAGAAACTTCTGTGTAATATTCATTTGCCATTCACTTTTTTGTAGTGCTGTTTAACCTATCTAAACACTTGCATCTCATTAGCAGTTTTAGTTTGTAAAACCCCAGCTGCCAAGTCTCTGTTCTCACACCAGTGGCCAACTTTATTGAATACTCTGATGCACATGATTTAATGCTCTCGCTTGTTTCCCATTACTTCACTGGAAAATATTTTTTGAGCTTGGTGACCATCCATCAGGACGCAGTCCCCATGAAGTACCCATCCTGCACCAGCCTAGCAGATGCTATCATGCTTTATGCTGTGAAGTGGATGGGTGCCAAAGGCTACTTAATATTCCTTTTCCACATGCTTTCTGACTGTGGGCTTTCATCATTTTCAAAGCCAGTTAAAATACCAAATGAGTTGATCTTCACTTCATCTTGTTGCATCAGTTGTTTAGCTGTGCAGATTTGTATTAGATAGGCTTTATTTGTAAACATCAATTAATTCTATTCATTTATCTTTTTTTTCTACTTACCAATCACAATAAACAGGCAAACACTTAAACCCAAGCTCAGAGTTGCTGCATAGTAGTAAGATGCATAGCGGGTGCTGGTGAGAAAGTTCAGTGATGTGATATCAGTGTGCTCCATTTTGCAAAGGTAAATCTGGTGCTCTGCAGCAAAACACAATGGAGTTAAAACTCTTAGACAAACAGAATCTCAGAGATATATTAGTCAAGAACAGCATACAGACCTGGAATATACATTTGCAGTCTGCAATTATTTCATGCTCAAAAAATGTTCAGTTTGGCCTAATTAAGTTCTAACAGGACAGGAAAACACTGAAGACTACACAGAATATCGGGAAATTTCTGAATGTTGTTAGTGTGCAAAATCCATGGAAAAGCAGGTGTAAGGTGATGCTAAACAATGTAATTTTACAGATATTGAAAAATGTAATAAATAATTGTCTCGATATTAACTGTAACATGAGATTAAAGCTGTAGATATTTAATGAAATGGGTACAGAATAATAAAACTGTGTATGCAATAAGCAAATTGGAACATATATAATTCAGATGGGAGATTGTGTACAATATGATCTGATGTTGTCATTTTCATTCATTCCTCAACCTGTGGGTTTGGATCCGACTCAGCTGCTTTCTGTAGCCCTGGGATCGGATTCTTGACCTTCTCCCCTATCCATAATGCCTCATTCCTCAAAATTACCTTAGATATTGTTGCTGCTCAACAAGACAGAATGGGATTGTGACTACCTCTAGCTCATACTGGGTGAGTGTGTTTGTGCATTTTAGCTTCCTATTTCATAGCTTTCTTGTTTTGTTTTCTAACCACCTTTACTCTGCTATAGATTAAAAAAGTACTTTATTCCTAGTTTAATCTCTTCTAGTTTCCTCGTCGTTAGACCTATCTACTCTCACTTTCCTCTCTTTCTCTTGCTTTCTTGTTAGAGAGCTTAAAATGTCTGAGAAACCAGTTGGTTTTAAAAAATGCACTTCCTGTGGACACAAGATTCCTCAATCTGATGCCCACAGGAGTGCGTTTAATGCTTAGGCCCTAAACATTTGGAGTCTCCTTACTACATTTGTGTGGGTTTTAACCAGCATGCCTTAAGTGACAGGAGGAATAAGTTAATTCTTAAAGGCCTTCTGCCTTATTCTGCTTCCTTGCTTGGCACTTCTTCCTCAGGGGCTCAAACCCCCAAGAAACAAAAGGAATCCTGCGAACACTGAAAGTGTTTTCCAGATAAGGCTTCTCTGTTACACATAGAGGCCCACTGGATATATGCAAATGACCCTTTAAGGACATCAAGTGTTTCAGCTACATGGCTTCTAATGCCCATGACCTTTTTTTTCCACTTTTTAAGTCTTTACAGTTACATTCAGGCCAATAAAGCAAAACCCAATTAGCTGTGGACATACATGTTTCTGTCTTTTTATTGACCTTATCAGCACAGCATAACAGCTGGTGGGGTTTGGTTTTACTTATGTAACCATAAAGACTAATCCTTTCTGCTAATCCATTCATAGACAGGTGATGGGGAACATATATGAAATGCTTCATGTCATTTGTGAAACTTTTAAACTATTCCTAAGTAAACTGTGAGCCATTCACTCTGATAATGTTTTACAGACACTGTCTGACGTTCTGTATATTCTCCGAGTTCCCAGTCACATGCAAATAGCCTTTATGGGCCCACAACAATTAAAAATAGAAAATGGGGTATGTAAAACCGGTAGGGATCTGCTGTCATGATTCTGAAGGACATTCCCAAGGATATGATGGTGCATTTTAGACAACTTAACATCCAATACAGCTTTCTGCTTAATGTCCAATTTCTGTGCCAGTTACAAGGCAGACATTTTTACCTCACATGTAGTACTCAGAACTGTGGTAGGTAGCTTGGGAGTAATTTACTACCCCATATCATGACATTAGGGTTCTTTGGTATATGAGTAACTGTTCCATCTTTCCTACAGGGTGCAGTGAATCATCAAGTTTAGGCCAGCATTGTAAGAAAATGTCATGTATATTTGCAATAGTACTGGATAAAATTGGATTTCCTTCTGGATGAGTTTATTGGTTAACAGTTAGTTGTTCAGCTATTCTCAAGCAGAATAGATCTATGGATCCACTGGATGTGCAGTGTTGATGTTCTGGGCTTTTTGATACAGCAGTTATTCGTATGTTGCTCAGTTACTCTGAATTCCATGTTTTTAAGATCATGTTTCCCATGCAAACAGACACAGGAATAGGAGGTTTGGGTGTGGCTTGAGGATGGCTGCGTGAGAAGGGTTTGGAAATGTTGCAGATGGAGAGGTTTCTCTTTAGTTGAAGTCAAAACTTGGGAGACAAATTGTTGGGTACAAAACAGACTTTTGTGGGTGAATTTGGTTTTGTTCCATATGGCTTTCATAAGGAGCTTCAGAATAAGGGGAAATGTGAGAAGTGAGTAGAGAATTCCTTATGGCCATTCCTGGACTACAGCATCACTGGTCATCTGTCTCTGTGAAGAGATTAAGAAGAAACAGCTGATGCTTTGGCACTCTTGGGGGAGTAAAACATGTATGCAGCATGGTTTGCCCAACAGTGAAACAAAACTCTTCCGACTGATACACTTAGGAATGACCTGAGCAACATCAGAAAGCAATGACCAAGCCTGCTCACTACAGAAATGGCTTAACCAAGGATGTGGGTAGATATTACAAAGTGATAACGAGAAATAGCCCATTAAAAAAACATCATGGCCTCCCAGCAAAGGGGGTTGGAGTGAGTTCCACCCTGCTTGTTAATACACCAAACTGCAGCCATATAGGTGTGTATTGGTATCACACCTTGAAGTACAGTGACCTGGAAGACCAGCAACACCAACAGGACCACCCTCATTTCCAAAATGTTTATGTGTAGACTGGCCTCCATCAGTGACCCCAACTCCTGTATTGTCTGCCCTAAGCAATGTCCCCCACCAAAGGGAACATGCAGCCATGGTGGAGTCACTAAGGGCTGGGGAAAAAGTGCTGTGCGGAATCGGGATGGGATAATAAAGCCACTATGTCAGGTGTCATCTGCAAACATTAGATGTTTTGGCAAGAGATGACAATGTGTCTGAACACTGAGCCCATTGTACTTTCATGGTCAGCGGGAGGATCCTCATGTAAAATCTGGCAAAAAGGACCATGTACATTGTCACTACCATATGTTCTGGCAGCCTGAGACATACCTTTTGTGACAGAGTTTGCTGATATTAGGGCTTGTAGTTTGCAGTGGCGGATTTAGGCATGGACGCAGGGGCGCGCGCCGGCCCCTTTTTCAATTTTTTTTTTTTTTTTTTTTTGGAAATCGCGCCAACCCAATTTTTTTGGAAGTCCCAATCAATCTTTCCGAAGAAACCTGTCACCAACGGGCCAAATACATAGATCGGAGATGATTGGAGGTTGCAATCAGGTTGGGTGAGCGAGCGAGCGACTGAAACACCATAACTAAGGAGGTGTTGTTAGGCAGCCGTTATGGAATGTACTTGACATCTGTACGCGTTTTATGAGGAGGACCTTTCAGTTGATCCTAACCGGAACACTAACATTGGCATGTTGCAGCCTGATGTGTGAACAGCACTTGGATCACGGATATTTATTGGATTTACAGGAAAATGGCATGATTCGCTTGTAATGGATATGATGACTTACTTGGCTGATGTTTTGGTGGTCCCTTCGCCTTTGCGTATTGTAAGAAGCAGTTACACCTTCATTTTGGGATTACTAATAATAGTGCAGGAGTCCATTGGGTCTAATGTATCAGGTAAGAGAGGCCATATGGTTCCCTGTTTTCCAGACGTTGAGTTGTATGGATTAAAACATACTTTGCACAGGCAGTGTAGTTTTGACTCTCCCTCTGAAATGACTTTTCATTCACAGAATCGTTCTTGTCTGAACAGTGAGTGCTAGGAGCAAAACAGTTAAAGGAAATGTGATCATAGAATTGTTAGCTTTCTGCAGACAGTAAGCAATTAATAAGGAGATTGTGTCTGTGGGGCTGGTACTTTGCAGTCCTCTAAAGTGTTGCTGTTGATAAAAGTGCTGTTTTTTGTAATTCACAGATGCATCATATAAACAGTATGGAAAAAAGCAGTTGCAGTGCAGGGCAAAATATCAGTTTGTCAAGTCAAAATCAGTTTTTTTAAGCTGATATTACATTGTTTGGACTATTTGCTTTCTGCAGTAAGTGGTGGTGTTTTAAATTACTACGTTGAGAAAAATGCACTATCTTTGAGTGGTTACCTCTGCTTTTATTGCACCGATTTTTTGACACCAGCGTGTGATGCATACCTCTCAACTGTCCCTGATTTCCAGGATATCCCTGATTTAGACTCCAAAATTTAGCTCTGTCCCTCTTAATCCCTCCTAAAACTGGTGATTCTTGGAGGAAGGGTGGTGAATTATACTCAATAAATAATGGCAGTAAGTAAGAGTTATAGATTTCTTTTATTTCACAAAATGTATAGTAATTAACATTCTGCCAATGTCTCAAGTTAATAGTATTAATATTTCATAAATGTCCCTGATTTTTTTCTGGGTTTGTCCCTGATTCATTTGAAATATGTCCCTGATTATTTGAGAGCTATGATGTGATGAGAGTTGAGGAAAGTTTGTCTTGGTGCATTAAAAAATGTACTATGTAGTTCACCCATATGAGCATTTATTACACAAAGTCTAACAATGTATTTTTTTCTTGAATTGAGTCCACTGTATTTTATTTCCGTCATTTACCACTAGTATGTGAACTCTGTGGGAGTTGCATTACACAAGTTATATGGTACATAAGCAGTGGCTTTGCAGCTTGCATGCACAGTATTACATTTTGTAGTGTAATGTATCTGTGGCAATGGAATCATTTTTCATTAATATAATAATTAATTTCTCAGTTAATGGTGCATCGATATTTAATGATCTTAAGTGCATTAGCAAGAATACATTGAGCTTCTAGAGTGTCTTTTCTTTGAATGTTTTGATAGCAGAAAGATATCCTGTTCCTAGGGCCATAAATGTTTGAAAGGTTGCCTGTCTCTGCTTAGAATTAAAATGGCACTCATAGCTCTCAGTTGCTATGATTTACACATAGGCATGGTTATGTTCCCTTAAAGTAAGCCTTTCTCCTTTTGGATTTATGATGTTTTTGTCTCATAAAATCAGTTTTTGTCTCATAAAATCAGCCTGTTTATCAGTACACATACTATTAAGTAATTAAAATAAACTTATACAGAGATTCATTAGTATGTAAAGTGCATATTTTGTAAAAAAATAAGAAAGTCCTACTCTTTCTGATCATGTGTTTTGATTTTTAAAGGCCAGGGCTGTGATTTTTAATGCTCAGAAGCTGAGAGTTATGATGGGGCATGATGACATTATTTCAGTGTGGCAGACTGTATTGTTGTTTGTTTCTTTATATACAAAAACAAGGAATCCTTGAATTAAGCATTTACTTTCAAGAGGTGAGAAGGGTATCTGCAAAAACATTTAAACGACTATTGTAATGGTAAATAGTGTTAACTGAAGAATTAATTTTTTACAGGAAGAGGTGTTGGAGAGCTAGTACTATCAAGTGATTTTTTTTTGGGTGGTGGTGATTATAAATCAGTGGGTAAAAGTCACATTACTGTTACCTTATTATTGGTCTGAAGTGAGTATTCAAAAAGGTCAACCATACTATTCTGTTATACCTCCTTTTCAGTATGACTTTTTTTATTATGCGTTACAGTGGTTGGCCTCATATGTAAATTAAAAGACTTTCCACGGTAACTCCACAAGTGTGAATGGCACTTTCCAAGCAGGAGTTTAACAGAGTTCAGCTCAATACCTTTATTATATTTTCTGTTTGTGAATGTCTACCTTTCAATATCCCATCTAGTAACTCCAGTCTTTACACTAACAGTATAGTCATTCTCATCTCAAACTCGTGTTCTATCACTAGGCACCAAAGCAGCTTACACAAGAGTTAGACAATCTTAGAACTAGATGAAGTGGACTTTGTAGTTATCTGCAGCAAATCCCAAGGCTAACTCAACAGTACAAATAAATGGCTCACAACAGATTTCATTCCAACAGTCACTCTGCAGAGATAATTGGGGTTACTTCCTGATCAATATTAGGGACAATATTAGTGTTAACTTGTGACATTGGCAGAATTAGAGAATGTGAATTCATATACATTTTCTGAAGTAAACAAAGTATTTCCATAATTTGGTCTGCAAAGCTATGGAAAGGATCATCATGGACCTCATAAATAAAGATATTGGGGACCTACAGACACTGGATCCTACCCAGTTCGGCTTTGTTAAGGGCAGATCCTGCCTCTTAAACCTGGTTGATTTCTTTGAAACAGTCACCAAGGCCATTGACGAGGGGAAGGTGGTCCACACAGCCTACCTGGACCTCGCAAAAGCCTTCGATACAATACCCCACTCGGGAATTATAGATAAGCTCACCAGCTTAAATATAAACCCCTATGTCACTAGATGGATTGCAAACTGGCTCAAGGACAGAACCCACATGGTTAGAATTGCTGGAGCCATGTCAGACTCCAAACCAGTTACAAGTGGTGTCCCACAAGGCTCAGTCCTGGGACCTGTCTTGTTCGGTATATATTTCTCGGAGGTACAGGCCAACACGGAAGGACTGTGGCTGACCAAGTTCGCAGATGACTGCAAACTGGGCACCATAATCGACTCTCCAGCCGAGACAAGCATCCTCCAAAAGGGCCTCATAGAAACAAACAACTGGTGCCAGAGCCATGGCCTCAAGCTAAATGCCAAAAAGTGTATAGTCATCCCCTTTGGCAGAAACAAAGTGCCCACAAATTACCACATAGGTGGTAATCCATTAAGTACAGAAGAAGTAATTAGGGACCTGGGGACCCAAGTTGATAGCAATCTCTCATTTGACAACCACGTGGCCAAAGTAGTTAGAAAAACATTTTATATAGCCCACCTAATCATGAAGGGATTCACGTCTAGATCAGGGGAGGTCATCGTGCCTCTTTACTCATCCCTCATCAGGCCCATAATTGAGTACAATGCCCCTTTTGGGATGTACCTTACCAGACACCTGCAGCAACTGGAAAGACCCCAAAAGTACCTCACCAAGAGGATCAAAGGGCTCAAACAGATGCCATATGCTGCCCGGTTAAAGAAACTCCAGCTCTACTCAGTGGCATACCACCTGTTCAGAGGCGATCTGTGCCTGACGTATAAAGCCATGTCCAACCTTAATGGACATGCTGCACCTCAGAAAATCCAAATCCCATCGAGCTATGCGCTCGAGAGACTTGAACCTCAGCACTGAAATAAATAAGACATGCTGGAGGGACAGATTCATAACCCAGAGGCTCCCTTCACTCTGGAATAAAATCCCAGTCCAGGTTAGGCAGAGTCCCTCATTGACTCTCTTCAAGAGGAATCTTGATGAGTGGATGGGAGATCATAGGTTTACCCTGGGTATCACTTCTGTGTCACTGTTAGACAGAGGCACAGTATACTAACCTCGAAAAAGGGCATAGCAAAATAAATTTAAAATGGGTGGCGAAAGCCAAACACATTCTGGCTAGGCTTATAAATGCCCTAGGGCAGATAGCCTAGTATGAACCATCTCTTATAATTTAGGCGCGTTGGTGAGAGCTGTCAGTAATTGTTGTCGGAAGACAAACAATCTTGTTCAATTTTAAAATAAAAATAGCTGGACAAATTGTCGTTTGAAACGACTTATAACTACTGCTACTGGAGAGATCTACTTTGAGGTATGTGCTAATTCTTTTGACACCACCAATTTTCAAGCCGCCAAAGAAGCGGGGTATGAATAGCACTCTGTGCTAGAAAAACAGATTCAGATGCATTCGCACAAATCAATACTATTTAATTTCCAAAGTTATTTTAATATCCAGCACGTAAAGTAGGCATGCGCCAAATGTCACAGCTAGGCTGTCCCACATCCCTTGAACTCAAACCCTAAGGCCGGCGGTTACATACCATGTTGTTACTGCTACTAGGGAATAAGTTAACCTTTGAAATGGCTCACATCAACACTACTACTCATTCTCCAACAGTTTTTAGAACAGAGTCTGCAGTCGGCCCCCGAGTCTTTCCCGGGTGGGGGGTGGGAAACAGACTGAAGGAGTGGGGACCAAGAGAAGGTGAGCTGTCACCAGGGACTGAGTGACTCTACTGGCATTAAGTAACTAAGGGAGACTTGAATGGAGATGTTGACCACTGACATTTGTCATTGTTAAGACTCTTAACTTGAGACAGGTGTGTCAATGAATACCACATGTATTCTGATGTCAATTAAATGCTAGCTCATACAGCTGCATTTCTTAACCCATTCATCTAAAATCATTCACAGTTACTTATTCCAGCTCTTAAGACAGTTGTAAAAGTTGTGCATTTGACACGTAGTATGGTACACTTACCCTCACACGGATACAGACAAGTGCACGCACACACCCATGTGCCACCAGTTCCCACCATTAAATCAGTTTATTTCACTTCGTTTCAAATTGCTGCAGTTCTTTTCTGTTTAATTTTCTGTGGTTGACTTTTCCCAATATCAGACAATTCTCAAATCCTCATTCTGGGAAAAAATGCTTCATTCGGGTTAGGTGGTGAAGCACACATCAGCATGTTAACTGTGATAGACGCCAGCACAGCACTATATTCAAAACTTGCATTTAAAAAAATGTCTGTCTAGTTAGTGTTTGCTTTGTTATTTCTGTCCTGAAGTGCCATTAAATTATGTTAGTATTGGCATGTCTGATATCCAGCGGAATTCTTTATAATATTGTCTATCCTGCTAGTGTTGGACTAGCGAGTAGTCCTTATTGCTTCTTGGTGCCATGATTTGTTTGATGTCTGATATCATCTTACGACTTCAATTGATCTGAGCACATTAACAAAGTGAATGACTGAATGAGGAAATGCCTTTAGATGACCCATAAATCCAATTGTTCATTTTATGCATTTATTTTGCATTGTCTTGTTTTGCTTTGCTTCTTTCTCGGAAGACAGCTACAGCAGTTCCCTGCAGGTCCCAAGGAGAGTCTCCAGTTTATAAGCGATTTGGTTGGTATAAAAATGGTTAAAGGGTTCAATTCCTAATCAGGGAGTTTCAGCTCTACTGTATGTTTTTAATTATTTTGGGTATGTCTATCTGTGGAATAAATGTACTTACACAAGGAATCTGATGTATTAGGGGGTATTACTGTCCTTAAATTATGTGAATATTCTATAAAAGGGCCTTACAGAAACATATGCCTGGTGCCAAAGCCATGGGCTCAAGCTTAATGCCAAAAAATGTATAGTTATCCCCTTTGGAAAAAAACATGTACCCATGAACTACCACATAGGTGGCAGGACACTAAACATCAAAAGTGTGATGAAAGACTTTGGGACACAAGTGGACAGTGGTCTCACTTTCGATAACCACATCGCCACAACAGTCACAAAATCCTTCTATGTGGCACACCTCATCACTAAGGACTTTTCATCCAGAAAAAAGGTCATTGTCCCACTGTACTCATCCCTCATTAGACCCATTATAGAGTATAATGCACCATTTGGTATGTACCTCACAAGACATCTGCAACAGCTGGAAAGGCCACAGAAATACCTCACTAAAAGAATCACAGGGCTAAAGCTGATGCCATATGCTGACCGTCTAAAAAAAACTCCAGCTATACTCTGTGGCATATCGTCTACTCAGAGGCGATCTCTGCTTAACATACAAGGCCATGTCAAACCCTGAGCTGTTGGACGTGCTCCACTTAAAGAAATCCCAATCCCTCAGAGCCACATGCTCCAGGGATCTAAACCTTATCACAATGAACAAAACATGCTGGAGGGAGAGGTTCCTGACCCAGAGACTCCCCATACTCTTGAATAGACTGCCCATACTTGTCAAGCAGAGCACCTCATTGGCCCTCTTCAAAAGGAACCTTGAAGATTGGATGGGAGATAGGAAATTCACCCCGGGGATCATGTCAGTCGCCCTGCTAGACAGAGAAGTAAATATTGTGGGAAAAATTTCCAGGGAATTGTTATGGCTAGGCTTGCATAGGCCTTAGGGCCGATAGCCTAGTACCAACCTATGAACCTATAAAAAGGAATATGTCGGCCTCTGTGTGTTTAAAGTTTAACATGGAAAGAAAATTACTCAAAACAGCTGGATTGATATCATTTTTAGGGTATTGGTTTCATATAGGACTTATCAGTTAAGCAGTTAAAACTAAATAATTGTAAGCTGCCTTCATTCAACATAAACAGTAAAATAAAATAAAAGTACTTTGCTTGCAGTTGTCCTTAAGTTAAGTTGCATGTTTTGGAACCATAGAAAGGATAATGGATGACCCTTACCAGTAGTCAAAACATTAACACTGTGCTGCTCCTATTTATGGAAATAGATTTAACTGTAATACAGACACAATCTAAACAGTTTCAGTTTTCCAATAGTCTGAATCAAGGGGTTGGAAATGCATGCACTGAAAGACATATGTAATATTTAATGTCCTAAATGTGAAATTCCTAATGCACAAGAAATTTAGAAATTAACTGTAAAGGTAATACCTGGGTATTGTTTTTGGATTATGATTATAATTTTATTATGACACACACACGCACATGCACATGCGCACACACACACACACACACACACACACACACACACACACACACACACACACACACACACACACACACACACACACACACACACACACACACACACACACACACACACACACACTTCCTCTGAAAACCACAGGACTGACGATGCTGTTTAAGTGTTTATTGGAAAAGTTACTTAAAACATAAGGGATGGTCGTCTCAGGGCATGAATGGTGCTAATTTCTGTACATTTTATCTGTTTGTTTGTTTGTTCATTTATTTATATCTGTTAACTAGTGTAGGGCTCTGATACTTGTACATCAGTTTCAGGTTCATTCTCTGAGTGTAGATATGGGAAAGGGAGAAGCGGTAGTAAGTATACAAAATTTTACAGAAGAGACATGGCACTTGCATGTTTATAAGATGTACAGAGTAATTTCACTAAGGGTATCCAAAGATGTACTATATGAAGCATGTTGTGTGGGCATGTATGGAAAACAGTATCTGGCATGCGAGAATAATATAGGTAACACATCACACAGGCAATGGGTTTGAAATAATGGTTTAAGTCTTTGCCTCATAGACATAAGGTACAGAGTTTGATTCTAACCTTGGCTTATTGAATAGATTTAAAATTACCCTTCTGGGCAGTTAGCCTTAGATTCATGTAGAACCTATCGCAAACATATACAGTATGTACATAGTAGACACAGTGAACCTCTCACAAGGCCTGTCAAAAGTTGTCAATTATACTTTTTTGTATTTTTAATTTTCACCTATTGGTAAGGCAAAAGCTGCATATCTAAATTGGGTAAGAATGTGAGGTAAGAATAGAAATGGAAGAGTCTGATTATAAAGTGGAAGGAGTGGGTTGTTGTAGAGTATATATAGGAAGAATATTAAGGTGGGTGGTCCATATATGTAGAATGGGTTGGAACTGTAGGTGGGGTTCTGAAGTGATTGTCAAGAAACTATAGGTGATGTACTGCAGTGTAAAGAACATATAGAAAGCTGAAGCTCTTTTTTATTTTTTTTATACTTTTGTTGGTTGAGAAAGATTAACAGAGTGGAAAATCCTTTTTTAGGGGATGCCTGGGGAGAAAAGCTCCACAAGATACAGAGAGAAAGTAACACACATGCATATAAAAGTGCTATTGTTGTTTTTAATTAAAAATGTAAACCTGTTAATTGAACTAACATTTTATAAAAACTGCAGTGGTGGCGTTTGGTGAAATGTATTATGAATGCAACACATAAAAATTTGTAGAAGAAACAATGATAATAAGACTGCACATCTTCCAAACAGCAAATGGCAAGTATCATACAGTAATTGAACAAGTGAAACGCTAGTTTGCAGTCAAGGCATCCGACAGGGCTCTGTCCTAGGCCCTTACTTGTTTAGGTTGCAGCTTTCAGATCTAACTTTTTCATCTGATGTGTTCTACAGTCTGTATACTGATGACTTGAAAATAGGCAAGCAGGCTTACATCTGTTATAGGTAGAGCACGTCAGCAAAAGCACTTGACTAAATGTACCATTTGGGTGCAGGAGAATAATATGTTGATAGATACATTAAAATCTAAATAAATGATATTTGAAAGACAAATTGAAGGGTAAATATTTAATACAGCACACCTTGATTGATGCTGTAGATTCATTCAAGGACCTTGGTGTATGTGTAGAGGCAGTTTTAAGTATTTTAATCATACCAAATGGTTATGATGATTATAAAACTGTAGGATGCATATAAAGATTTATAATGTCTAGGAAATGAAAGACTGATAAAATCATTTGCAGGTTACATTAAACCCATACTACAATATGGAATAACAACATGAAAATGTTATAAGAGAGCAAGCAGTAGTAAACTGGAGTACAGCTAAAATATACCAAGGGCATTCATGTATGTGAAAATTTAAGTTATGATGAAAGACTAAAATATCTGAACTTGTACTTCTTATTCAAGCATATAGGGCATTTAGAAATGGCTACCTCTGAGAATGTTTGGGGCTAGCAAAGTGTAGTAGACAGTCATCAGAGAGTCTACATAGAAGATTATATAGGAATGAGAGATGATGCATGAAACAGACAACTAAATTATATTAAAGCAAGCACTAGTTTAAATATTTTTAAAAAATAGCTTGGGTATTTATTATGGGAATGATTGTTTGGTGTATTGGCAGGCTAGAAGGGCATTACTGCACATGCCCAAACTATTTATATATCTGTGTGTGTGTGTGTGTGTGTGTGTGTGTGTGTGTGTGTGTGTGTGTGTGTGTGTGTGTGTGTGTACATACCTAAGTATGTATGCAAAGGAAATGTAACAATTTTGCTCTGCTGGTTTAATAAACTGAAAAAAAGCATAACTTTTTTTCTGTGGGGAAAAATAAATTTATCACACACACAGGTTTTTTCATTTGTCTGCTCCTGTTAGGGGCTGCCACAGCAGATCATCTGTTTCCTTTGGCATTTTTGAACTGCTGGAGAGCAGCACTGCCTCCCCCTCCCACACCCACTCCAGAATTTGTTGAAAGGAGAGCAGAGGTACAGTAGGACTTTTGTTATGAAAACACTAATAAAAGATAATTAATTGTGCTTAAAACCATAGAACGAACCGTAAACAATCCAAAAACATTATGGCCTGCTTAGGAAAGTTTTATGAGTTTATTTATTTGGTACAGTCATTAAATTAATTTATCACAACATCTGTGACTGTGGTATATATTTTATGTCTCATAACAATAATATATATTTCAGAGGGTTTCTTTCCAAGTTTATAACAGTGCATATGCCCAGTATGACATTGAAGGAGAATGATGTGACTTGGTATGGGCAACCAATCATCTTTTCCAGGCATGCACTGAAAATACTTGTACTACCTGTACATGTGTTGTGTGCTGCACAGGAATGACCTATTTCTACTATCATATCCACAGCAAATTCATGTGCAACTGAATGTAAATTGATGTCTTTCCACACGTGATGTCAGAGCTTATTAAGGTAATCTTTTCACAGCCACCAAACCCAGTGTCCCACTTTCCCGCTTTCACCTGGTAGTCAACTAACCAGAATGCGCCCCCCCCCCTTTGCAAATTCCTGGATCCGCCACTGGTTTGGACTATAGAATGTAAATACTGTCATTGGGAAGGGGTGTGTGTGCGTGTGTGTGTAGAAACTTGGCCAAGCAAAGAAAAATATTGTTTACCAATACTCTCTAGTAAGCTGTTATAGTACACACGCTTCTGGTGAATGCTCTGGTGGCTGTGGTGAAACCAAACAGCACTGTACAAAACTGGAAGTGACTGGCTCTAACCCAGAAACAGAGAACCATTCTGGTCTTCTTGGCAATTTTGATGCTTGGACAGGTGTCCAAATAGAGCATAAAGTCTCCTGCCAATAAACCTTGCAGGGCAGTCTGTACTGTGACCATTTCAAATTTTACCTTTGGAATAAAAAAGTTTTTCGGCTCTTCCCAGTTAGGGGTTGCCACAGTGGATCACCAGTCTGCTAATGACTGGCAGTGGATTTTTATGGTTTTGAGCTGTCAGACCAACCTTCAAGGAAGAAACAACCACACGCACGCACCTACCTGTATGTCTTTAACGTTCAGTCAACCACGGGGAGGACATGCAGACTCCGCATAGAAGGCACTACAGCCGAGAATCGAACCAGAGAACTTTTTGCTAGGAGGCGACAACGCTAACCACTGCACCACCGTGAATGTACTTCTTTAAAACACTAATTTCTAATACTGATCTGAACTCCTTCTTTTGCTTGGAAATCAAAAAGAATATTGAGTAAAATCTAGACAGTTTCTACTCTGGTATGACCTCTTGGATGTCTCTTTTCTTTAGGAGTTTCTGGACTTTTATTTATTTATTATTTATTTATTGCATTTGTTAACCAGGAAAGTCCACTGGGCCTTGAAAGAGCCCATTTTCAGTGGAGGCCCAGGATGAAAAGACAAAGATGATGATGGAGATTTGGACACTCAGTGACAATCCTGCCATTAATCTTCTTCTCCTATCTCTCTCTCTCCCCTATAAAAAGGATGGGGTGGTTAAGTACCCACAGGCACTTGTGTCTTGGACTGGGCCTGATGACAGAGCATGCTTCTAGGAAAGCTCTCTCAATACTGTGTTGTGTTGCATTAGTGTTTTGTCCACCCACTATAATCAAGATGTGGAAGTGTCTCTAGCTGACACCAGCAACAAGGTCAAAAAGGACTAATGACATTGATGCCAGTCCTCTTGCTGTTAACATTGCTGATATGCTCCTTTTTATACTTAGCTTAGCATGTTCAGTATTTGGTATGAGGAAGTCAAGCACTGATGATGACCATACCATGGGCAGTGCTAAGGAAAATGGAACCAGCAACCTAAAGTTAAAATTCACAAGGCCATGTAACTTGATGCTGAAGGAGTTGCTATCAACATAGGACAGTGCAATGGCTGCCAATGTCAAAGGTGAACTCTATGCCAGTGATGGGAACTGATGCAGAAAAATCATTCTCGTATATACCAGCACTGAAATGGGGTTAGTGAAGAGGTGTCAAAATGATGGGCAACAACTGGAGTATCTTTGCCATCCTAGAAGTAGAGTGGGAAGATGTTGCACCCATTTTAATCTAGGCCTTACCTAATGCCGTCACTATCTTTCAGCTCTTACAGAGGGGCTGTGAAAAAAATACGTAAGATGAACTTTCATGGAAGAGTTAGTTCTAAAGGAAAACAACTTCAGAATTCCAGACTAAATGCCAAAGATACACTGCTAACCCTTCTTTTCTGCCACTAAAGAAACCACTGCTTGAGCCCCACTTGAATCAGAAACAAACTTATCTATGAGTAATTCTACTGAAGCCCTGGAGGAACCACTGTTTATTGTAATCATTTTATCAGATATGATGAGGCCCTTGAAAAGGAAGAACTAGAAGAAACTTCCCACTCTCTTTTCTTTTGGTTCCATCATCAGACGAGAAATCCTTAAGAACCAAACCTTTTAAAATAAGTGTATTTCTTTGGTCTGTAATAATTCTGGGTTTTAAACTCCTGCAAATAGTTTACAATCATTTTCTAAGAAAGAAACATTAATGCATACCATACCAACTATATCTTTCTGGGGTTGAAAACTTAGGAAATTCCAACAAACGCTCGCAAGTACAGCAGGTGCAAACAGCCAAAACAACTGGATGCAACAAAATAGCCAGCACCAAAGTGTTAGAAGCACACTTTTATTAATAAAAATTGATCGCAGCTCCATCTATTCCATTCATACTGGTTACGGCATTACTGCCTTCCTCAGTGAACAAACCATATTGACAAAAGCCACAAACATGAAGAGCATTTATATAACTAAATAATTACTACACCCTTCCTGTTGCATCACATCCCCAATAAGGAGCATATCCCCACCCACTTATAATTAGTCATAAACTTGCAGAAGGAACAGTTCCAACAAGGGAATGATCCCAACAGTTTATCCCCTGTGATTGTTAATTGGTTACCCAAATGGGCCCTTGTACTATCATGTTTATAATGCGGAAAATATGATCCTAGGGTTCTCCCCCTCCGAAAGGAATACTGGCACCTAGAAGGTAAAACCTGGCTCAATTACTCATTAGCCAATAACATATTCCAGTTCTTCAACACCACATTTTTTAAGTAAATTAATATTTCGTCCATAAATAGTTACGAACCTGATGATGTTACCCTCCTCATTCAATGTTTTATTTCAATATTCCAACAACTGAGGTCTTTGCTGTTTGGAGGCCCAGTCTCTAGCTAGTGTTATATCCCTTGTTCTATAGCCCCTAACCAGATCTTTCTGACAGAAATCAAAGTCTTCCTGGGTAGAACAAATACAAAGAAATAGGGATTTGGGTATATTTCTGATGGTATGGCATGGATGTAAGCTGGAGGTAAATAATAAATTGTTATACTGGGGATACTTCCTATAGACTTGAGTTCTTAGGGTATGATCCAGGTTTCTTAAGATAGTAACATCTAAAAAATTAATATGTTGAGCATCACAAGTCAAAGTAAATTCTATCCCCCACTTGTTATCATTCAAGTACTGAACAAATTCCATTAAGTATTGACCGTCCACCTGCCACACCAACCAACAATCATCTAGGAACCGCCTCCAAATATCAATCTCGGGCAAATAAATGTTATGTGCATCACTGTATATCAGATATTCCTCAAAATACCCCATGAATATTTCTGCATAGATGGGGCAAAAGATACCCCCATCGCGGTACCTTGTATTTGCCAATAGTGATCCCCTTGGAAGTAGAAAACATTTTTTGTTGGAACATGTTCGGCCATACAGATCAACAATGTACTGAAACCTGGCGGGTACAAGTTGGCCCTCTCCAACCGGTATTCTAATGCCTACAGGCCAGCCCAGTGGGGTATGTTGTTATAGAACGCCTTAACGTCCAATGTACAAAGAAACCATGTGGGTTCTAATTGTGTATCAGCAACAATTTTTACAAATTGTGTGGTGTCCTGTATCCTGGCTCTTATAAGTTTTAATAAGGGCTTCAGATATTGAGTCAGAAAAGCAGAGAGTGGTTCTATAAGTGAACCAATTACTGAAACTATCGGTCTGCCTGGAGGCTTGTCCAAACTTTTGTGTATCTTAGGTAATAAAGAAAGATACTGCTTCCTGGGATCACTAACCATAAGATGTTGCACAACAGAATCCTTAATAATCCCCTCTTCAGCCGCCCGTTTGAGAAATTGGTCAATCTCCCTCTTGAAGTTATCTGTGGGGTCGATGGGTATATGCATGTAATACTGAGGGTTAGACAACTGTCTATTTCCCTCAGCCAGATAATACTCACCGTTACTCTGAACTATTGACCCCAAGTATGTAAACTCATCCACCTTTGCCACCTCTACTCCTTGCATCCTCACCATTCCTCTATCCTCCCTCTCATTCACACACACATATTCTTAGTCCTGCTGAACTTCATTCCTCTTCTCTCTTGAGCATATCTCCATCTCTCCAGGGTGTCCTCCACCTGTTCCCTACTCTCACTACAGATCACGATGTCATCTGCAAACATCATAGTCCATGGGGACTCCTATCTGATCTCATCTGTCAACATGTCCATCACCATTGCAAATAAGAAAGGGCTCAGAGCTGATCCTTGATGTAACCCCACCTCCACCTTAAATGCATCCGTCACTCCCACCGCAGACCTCACCGCTGTCACACTACCCTCGTACATATCCTGTACCACTCTTACATACTTCTCTGACACTCCTGACTTCCTCATACAATACCACAACTCCTCTCTACGCAATATTGAAACACCAATTGTGTAAATTAAATCGCTGAAAGGGTTTCTAAAGCCATTCAAATAAGTCCAAATGAAACCACCCCTAATATATTGTTCATGGAACAAACTCCACCAGCCAGCTGTATAAAACTAAACCCCATCAAATATGGAACCAACTCCCTTCACCATATATGTAATGCCTTCATGAAGCATAATACGATTACATATATTCTAAAACATGACAGACAGTATATATCAATGTGTAAAAATTATTTCCTAACTGTCACACAATCAAAAAATATTTCTCTTTGGTTTACTAATGTTAGTTCAATGACCGCTAATGAGAACAGACATTTGGCAATAGCATAAAAAACACATCACACATAAATCCCGGTAATAAGTTCAACACCAATTCTAATTCTGCAACACAGACCCGAACAATATGAAAAGTCCAAAGCACCGTGCATCTAATAATGTACCATCCACAAGAAATAATCTTCCTTAGTCTCTCATATTATTTAGAAAGCTTATTACATCATAAAAAACAGTTCCGACACTTAACGATAAACGTTTGCACACAATCAAGAGAGGATACAAGCAAAGCTTCGCACATCGGCCAACAAAAGACCCCAGTCCCAAAAAAATGTTCTTTTATCTCCGACCACCATAAGGCAAAGAAACAGTGTAGAGGTAACACATAATCATATATATACGATGTTCCACTCAAAAGCATATCCATTATGTACTCCAAGATGTTAACCAGAATCTCCGTGGTAGGCCCAAACACCAGCCCTAAATCCGCAGTATTACAATCAAAAATGTCTTGTCTATATGCCCACAGAAGTAAACAGTCCCATGAATACTTGCAAAAGATCAACCACTTTGAAACATATGAGTAACACAAAGGCCCATATAAAACCTACAGCAGTTTAGAAAAATGGTATGCGTTGAGGTGTTGTACTGTAAACACTGTGATATATCCACCGTAAAGTCAAACACCAACCTTCATTCTAAAAAATAAGTGTCCAACAATAATATCACATTCATGAGCCCCTTGTTTACTTGCTTCACTGGAGTCAAGTAAAAATGTGACTGAGAGTAGGCAAAAGATCCTACTTAGCTTTAGTAACCGCTCCAAAAAAAAAATATATATATATATATATATATGCCTACATACAACTGGAAACAAAAAGAATGAGTCGCCGAATTACTATATCCGATGGGTAACTGCTTCAATAGATATAAAATGTCGAAGAAAACTCTGGACAGTCCCAGACATAATACATCCTAGGTAAACGAGACTTCACTGGGGAGACCAAGAGTAAACGCGGTTGATAAATTATCTCCATAACGACACCAACCGAAAGATAATGCAACCACGAACACAGACGGTGCTAACAATGGACCAAGAGTGAGCCAAACCCCAGGAAATTCCAACAAATGCTCACAAGTCTGGCAGGTGCAAATGGCCAAAACACCAACTGGATTTAACAAAATAGCCAGCACCAAAGCACACTTTTATTAATAAAAATTGATTGTAGCTCCATCTATTCCAGTCACAGCAGTTTCGGCATTACTGCCTTCCTCAGTGAACAAACCATATTGACAAAAGCCACAAATATGAAGAGCATTTATATAACTAAATAATTACTACACCCTTCCTGTTGCATCATATCCCCACCCACTTATAATTGATCATTTAGACCAGATGAAAAAAGACCCCCAGCCTAATATTCAATATTTCAATAATATTGAAAACTTATAGTTACACTTGAAATAGTTTTTGAACCCTGACTGTTTATCTGGATTTTTATTTTCCTTTTTTTTCACACAGCAAATAATTCACTCAACGGCAGTGAGTGAGAGGGATGACTGCAATTAGAGGTATGGAGAATAGGCATGAGGGGACAGAACGTTTAATGGAGAAAACAGGCAAAGGAATCAAGGTACTGGGAGCAAATAATTAGAGAGGGGAAAGGTAACAGAATGGGAAGAGGACAAGACTTTGGACTACAAGCTAGAGACTGCCTTCCCTATCAAAGATTGATATCAGAGTATAGGCAAAGAGAAAGTAGTGTAGGAATCCTAAGTGAAAAACAGTACTGGCAGAGTTTTTAGTTGAATCTACTACAGATTTGCTGTTAAAGAAGGGATAATTAGTAGGGCATATAAAATATTGCATGATAACTATAGGAATCGATCAGAGGAGGTTAGGAAAGATTGGAAAGAGAGACTGGATGAGCAGTTCACAAAGAAACAATGAGATGATATATGTAAATATGCAACAAAGTCTAGAAGATTTAGGATTTTTTCTTGGAAGTGTTTACATGGGTATTTTTATACCCCAAGCTGACTCCAAAGGATTTTTCCTCAGGGAGATTGCAAATGTTTGGGATGTGATGGAGGAGAAAAGGTAACTGGGAATATATTTCATTGGGGTGTAATGAGTTGGCAATCTTTAAAAATTCCCTACATACTACTCTGGATACTGGACCTGAATTGTCTAGACATATTAAGGCCTTGCTAAGTTTAATTCTGGTGGCTGCCAAAAAAAGCAAGTACTAGAAATGGAAATCTAAGTCTAAACTGACCACATTTGAAGTAATGAATATAGTAACATAGATGCAAGAACTGGAAAAGGGCTCTTTAAAAAGGGTATTAGCAAATTATATAGAAATAATGGGAATTGTGAGAACAATACATGGAGAATAATGTTTTGGAGGAGGAATGAGGTTTAAGGAAGGCAGGAGTTGAGGGAGCTATATAATGCTGGATTGACAATGACTGTACAGAAGATTATATGTGATGAATAAGGTTTGTAAATGAGAATATGTCAATATGTTTTTTTATTTTCATTTATATAATTGTATGGTTGCCTAGGTCATAAGTGATAATTCAATAAAGATGATTAAAAAACAGCAGTACTATGATAAATCATACTATAATACTTCTAAATGGAGCCACAGAAACTGTCTAATTCAAAAGTAAGTCCCAGTCAAGCAAATTAAATGAAACACTTCCAAGAACAGTGATAAAGAAGCTACAAACGGAAAGAGAATCACCAAGAGAGAAGTGGAGGTATGATCCTTACAATGTCAGAAAAAAAACCCAGAATAACCATAAAGTTCTGGCCTAAATGCCACAAAAGTAAATAGTCATCCAATGTACAGGAAAACATGGAAATCTAGCAGAAATACACAAGAATGAGCTACTTCTGGTGCTCTACTATTCACCAAAAGAGATCTGAATAAAGAAGGCAGCACACAATATTATGGGACTAGAAGAGGTGTTGGAGCCTGGGAAAGTTTTAATGGGGCTGAGCTGACAAGTGACTATGAAAACTAGTCCATTCGTGTCGGGATAATAACTTTTTAACAGCTTTGAACATCAGCCCTTGCAGGCAGCACTCCTTACTGATCATATGGTCAGCATCTGGAACTGACCTCCATAGTTCAACCTTGAAACAAAAGTATGGCTTGCGTACAGATATACCTGAATCCATTCAACCCTCCTGTCATTATGACATCTCACAGTAACAGTCATCTCTTATAACATCTTTCAGCTCCAGTAGCCTTTCTGTGGTCACCAGTAGCTGTGCTACAACCCATAAGATATCAAAGTCTTTCTGCAGCGGGCATTATTTAAAGTTTGCTGTGGCACCATATCAGATGTGATGTGCATAAGCTTCCCTGGTTTATTTATTTGGAAGTCATAATTCTGTATTGCTAACAACATTCTGTGTAATCTTGCTGGTACTTTAAAATGGTTTATGGTTAAGATTTTTCCCATATGTAGTCACTAAACCAATGACATTCAAAGACTACTGATGGCTTATTTGTCTGCAGATTAACCAATATCATTTGTGCATATGCAAAAGGTCCATTTTCGAGTAATAGAACGACTCCTAACATTTGCTAACAAATCAGTGTGTAGATTGCTGACAATATCACTCTTTAGCAACTCAAAACTCTTCTTGATCTGCTGGTCAGTTCATAGTGCATCAAGCTCTAATTAACTTTCTCAATGGCACTGAGATCTCTGACAAAGGTGGACCAAATGTTGACACACACTGTATAACTGCAAAGAATTTGCTAGTAGTTTTTTTGCATTTCCACAATTGCAGAAATGTTGCCATTCATAGTCAACACATGTGCCATATACTTGGCACATTGTTGGAATTTGTCTTTGTTTACTTTCAGACCCTGCAACCTTAAACAGTCTTGCAATTTGATTTGTCGTGTTTCTGTTTTGTACCACCACAGACTAGTATGTCATCAATAACATTAGCAACTTGCTTTGGCAATGCGGCATAGAGGGATTAAGCCCAGACAACCAGAGTTCGATTAGCGGCCCAGATGCTGGAACAACTAGAGTGTGAAGGATGGGAGTGAACAGCTGGTGCTGGATAACCCAATGTGGGGGCAGGGAGGTGGCTCTGGTTCACAGCTTGGATGATACCTAGAGCGACTGGTGATTGTAACAACTCACGGATCATGGGTATGGCAAGCACATAGCCTGAGGAAGTCAACCTGAAGAAGCTGCCACAGGGTGGGCAGAATTCTAAGGAAGTGGGTAGCCACCCTTTTGGACTTGATCAGCTTGCAGTTTAACTGCAATAGGTGTTTTTCAAATATTATATTGATTTTTTGCACCAGTGTTCAGTTTAAACATAAATGATTTATCATTAATCCTTACCTTTTCTAATCACACTTCAGTTTTGCTCTCATTCCAGCTTTAATAATATACAAAAAGTTGCTCTAACTTCTCTGAATGCATTATCATTGTATTTGGTATGCACTGTATTCACCAAATGTACTTCATCTCTATCCACAAACACTTCAAGCTTCGACTGCTCATTTGTTTCAGCAGCACAAATGTTCAGTTGCTGAATTTTTACCTGTTTCCAGCACAAACTAGTGAAATTGCTGCTGTTACCACATGCTACAGATTTGATTTGTAGCTCTATGGTGCACCTTTTCATACCTGTAGTGTATATACAGATTTTAGTTCCTATCTACCAGTTTGATACTATGAGTCATCCTGTGTTCCATGCAGTTACCAACATTTTCTTTCTTTCTTTGTCTGTCTTTTGCAACCTATACAGCTTATTTGTTCCCATCTAGGCCAAAAGCTGTACCCAGCACATTCTCTGCAGTGGAGTAAGCACCAGTCACACGGCCATCGTCAAGGCAGCCACAAGGACTTTTTCCTGTTATGACCCCTGGAGCTCCCTACTCCATACAGTGGCTCACTCAAGCTCCAATAGTGCTGCCTACACATGGAGGGCATGTATACTTCTGTATACACACTAACCCACAACCATTGGCAGCACCTGCACAATAGAACTGTACTCCATGGATGCAACACCTAGTGCTAATCATACATGTCCACTCCCCAAGCAATGAGCCATTGTTACGTTTTCCCCTAGGATGGGTTAGCTGACAGCAGGAGCACACTCCCACCATCCCTTGCTCACCCTTTCATCGCCACTAATCAAACATAGGACATATGGGTCATAGATAAGTCTCCATTCTTGGATGCCAAGGTGGAGGGGTTCTTTGTTTTTATTTTTATCATTTCAGTGCTTCTTTTTTGCATTATATTCCTGCACAGTCTTAGTTTGAAACACTTAAATTCACCTGTTATACTCTTACATTGCATAACTGACAGTTCACTTACACAACACAAATCTATGGATATTAAATCAGCTTCTCATAATAGTTTGCCACATAATTGATCATTAATGATTCCTCATCTCTTAGCAAATAGTGAAACAAGTTAACAGCTTCAAGTATCTGGGAGGGGTGGTTCAGAGGGAAGTATGAATGAACAGGTCAAAGCTATAATTGGCTGCAGCCAACTGGCAAAGAGCGTAAGGGGTAGCATGCGACGAAAATGCCAAAGGCGCTGAAAAATAAGGTGAGCAAAACTGTGATATGACCAGTACTTCTGTATTGCACAGAAACCTGGGCAATAAAGGTAGAGAAGTTGAGGAAGCTAGAAGTGACGGAGATGAAATGGCTGAGACAGGTGGCAGGATGCACATTCTGGTACAATCAAAGAAATGATGATATCACAGCTAAAGCTAAAGTATCTCCAATTGCATATAAGGTCATACAGAACAAATTACAGTAGTTCAGACACATGGGCAGGAAAGCAGATGACTTGGTGAAGATGTGGGAGAAACAGGAAGAAGGCAAGAGGAAACAAAGACATCCAGCAAAGATACAGATGGATTACGTGAGAGAAGACCTGCAAGTCAGGTATGACTGTTAAAGAAGGTCAGTGTGACACTGAATCAAGAGGTGGTGACAGTTGACACGACATCCTGACCATATGCAGGAAAAGGAGATCGAAGATGACAAAGATAATGATTATGATCTCTTATCTGAGATTGATGACAAAGATAATTATGACCTCTTATCTGGGAGTCAGCCAAATCACCAAATTCACAATCTTCTACTGTATATTCAGTCATATAAGGCATCAATACTCTCCAATATCCCTTAATTTCTGGAAAAAAATAAATGTTCATAGAAGTCTTAAATAAGGTGGGTCTTCTTTATTTCACAATATGCCTATATAATGCAAGTTTGCCTTTCTCCTCTTTAAAAACTGAGCAAATAACACGACTACTTTGCCTGCAACACGAAGAAACATGCCACATGGGTTTGTCCCCAAGGCTAAGTGTAATGAGATATAGCTCAAAGGACTTCCAATTTTCAGAGATGTTCTCCTACAACTTCTGAGATGCTGGTAATGTTCATTATATTGATCAATGCTGCAGCAGCCTTAGCTATCTGGGGTATATTCTGACAAGGACATAACTGCCAACCAGCCAGCTTCAAAAGCTGCAAGACATCTTCCATGTGCCCAAACTATTACACAGCTCAAGCTGAGCTGACTGAAAGGCAAGTTTGGGTGCCAAACAGATAAGTTCCCTTGGCGGGGGGGGGGGACTTCCATTCTTGTCAAGAGACTAATGTAGTTTTAAACAGTAACATTCTTTTTTCCTGTCAATTTAAAAGTTGTTTAAAGTAAAGAAAAACATTTTTTCTGTGGAAAACTTGTATTTATTTTACTTTGTGGCACTGACAAAGTGTTTTAAAGTGCTTATTACTGTGTTTATCTGTGGAAAAAGTGACTTTTTTTTAAAGACTCTTAGTTTTAATGTGCATTCAGAAGATAGTCCATTAAAACAAAACTCCTTTAAAATAACTTTTCTGAAGAGGAAAGTATTAATAATAAACAAAAGTTATTGATTGGAAGTTTTTTCTTGTCTTTTAGTCAGCTCAGCTCGAGCTCCCTCATAGTTTGGGCATGTGGAAGGTGCCCTGAAGCATTGGAAGCTAGCAGGCTATTATATCCTTGGCAAGATATAATCCATACAGCTGCTTTGTAGGGCATCAGCCTGAGACAGAAACTGAAGAAATGAATTAAAAATATACTGGTAATTTAGTAAAGTACAAAAAATTAATTTTTGCAAAAGCAAAATGTGCACTGGCTGTGCAGTAAAAATCTTTTTTGTTTCCAGCCAAAATATGAAGGAAAAAAAGGCAAACAGATTAAGCTCAATGAAGGACATACGATTTACTATGAATACTCGTGTCATTTAATCGACACAATACTGTATAAATTGTTTAAAACAATGCGAAGTCAGAAGTTCGAAACAAATGACACACTCAACATCATGAAAAACACAAACATTTTTTTCCAGTGGGGTAAATGCCCCTGCACCTCCAATTAAGGTAAGAACCTCCATAGCCGTGGTCTTTATATATTAATTCCAATGTTAGCACAATCTCAGAAAAGAACATAAAACTTACCTTCTCCTTATTCTCCAGTCTCAGAAAATCACAAACAGGTGCACAATCTGCAGCCTAGCCTAGCCAGTGCATTGAAATGTCAACAACAGGAAACAGATCTTCCTTTCTTGATGTTTCAGTACGCAACACAGTAAGATGCAACAAAGTTTACATTTCCCAATGGCTTGCTTGTATATGCTGGCCTACTGACAAGTCATGACCAAGTGAGAAACCTCAGCAGCAGTACAGCAAGACCAAAGCCTAAAGATAAATTAACATCAGCCTGCACCAGCAGCATAAAAGGATAAAGCACAGACTATGGCCCAGGTAACCTGAGTTAGAATAGCAGCTCCAACACTTGACAGCACATGTAGGGAAGATGGATGTGCCCTTTCTGAGTGGGGGAGCTGTGCAGGTTTGGGGTACAGTTCTACTTCCCTGGTGTTGACCAGGGAAGCAGTTCCATGGTGTTGTAAGATGGTGGGCATGGCATCCTGAAGATATCAGCCTCTTGCAAAAGTAAGGGGCAGTTTAGTGCTGATGCCCATTGCATGCCCACCTTTGGGATGTCAGTGGGCATGAGCAGAGGGGAGTAAGTAGATAAAACCTTTCCCTTGGCATCAGTATGACACTAATCTCAGAACCAGCCCTGAACATTAGTTCCATGGGTTTGGTAGTCATGGCAATCAAGGAGAGGCACAGGGAGTAGCTGATGGTCAGCTGAATGGCAGCCAAATAGTGCTAAAAATAGTATTAGTTTCTCAAACGCCATGCCCAATCTGCAGAGAAATATAAGATTAATAAAACAGTTCAGGGTAGTACATGGATACATGTTAACAGAGTGACCACTTAAAAGTTTTCATTTCACATCTTTACTCCAAACAGAAAAAAAATGCGACTTGGTCAGGGTATTTACATACTGTGAGGTGACAGTATACACCCAAAACTTTTTAAGGTCCTCTGAAATAATAGATTCCACAAAAGAGCTAGCCTAAATTAGGGAATTCATCAGCCAAGCTAAATAATCAAGACATTCTTTCATTCACTTACTAGTACCATCTTCATTCTATTCTGGGTCATGGTAACAGCCGCAGACAGCCATGGTAAGTTGTACGAACAAGGGATGGAATTAATCCTGGATAGGATGCCAGTGTACTGCAGAGTGCATAGACACGCATGTACACACCATATGTGCACCTATGGAAAGCTTAGAGTATAGCCAATTAATTATCAGACATGTTTGTACAATGCAGAAAGAACAAGACCACCACAAATGAAAACTAAGAGCAACACAAAGACTGGAAATGAGCCAGAGAACCAGTGCTGTGAAGCTGCAATGCTGAATGAATGCATACAAACATGGCTTGGACTTTTTCTTTTCCACAAGAAATTCACTAGACATAAATGTATCTAATTACAGAAACAGTTCTCCATCTTATGCCCACTGCTTGATGGAATGAAGGCATAAACACATCTGGGCTTTCCAGGTTTTGGTGGCTGAATCCATACTTTGATGCCTTTACACACACACACACACACACACACACACATATATATATATATATATATATATATGTATATCTGGAT
Source organism: Protopterus annectens (assembly GCF_019279795.1). Lineage (NCBI taxonomy): Eukaryota > Metazoa > Chordata > Ceratodontiformes > Protopteridae > Protopterus > Protopterus annectens. The sequence continues at coordinate 85,992,316 of NC_056743.1, forward strand.
CTACTTTAGAAGCTCAAAGTTTCAAAACATCGAACTTCAAACAGCCAAGACCATAAGAATCTTCTTCTTCTTTTGGCTGCTTCCGCTAGGGGTCGCCACAGCAGATCAAGTGTTTCCATTTCTTCCTGTCCTCTGCATCTTGCTCTGTCACATCAACCACCTGCCTGTCCTCTCTCACCACATCCATAAACCTTATCTTAGGCCTCCCTCTTTTCCTGCTACCTGGCAGCTTCATCCTTAGCATCTTTTTCCCAATATACTCTGCATCCCTCCTCAGCACATGTCCAAACCAATGTAATCTTGCCTCTCTGGCTTTGTCTCCAAACCTTCCAACCTGGGCTGACCCTCTAATATACTTATTCCTAATCCTGTCCATCCTCATCACACCCAGTGCAAATTTTATTATTTTCAACTCTGCCACGTCAAGCTCTGACTCCTGCCTTTTTGTCAATGCCACTGTCTCCAACCCATATAACATAGCTGGTCTCACTACCCTCTTGTAGACCTTCCCTTTCTCTCTTACTGGTACTAGTCTGTCACAAATCACTCCTGACACTCTTCTCCACCCACTCCATCCTGCCTGTACTCTCTTCTTCACCTCTCTTCCACACTCACTATTACTCTGAACTGTTGATCCCAAGTACTTAAACTCATCCACCTTCCCCACCTCTACTCCCAGCATCCTCACCATTCCTCTATCCTCCCTCTCATTCACACACACATATATTCTGTCTTAGCCCTGCTGACCTTCATTCCTCTTCTCTCTAGAGCATATCTCCACCTCTCCAGGGTCGCCTCCACCTGTTCCCTACTCTCACTACAGATCACATTGTCATCTGCAAACATCATAGTCCACAGGGACTCCTGTCTGATCTCATCTGTCAACCTGCCCATCACCATTGCAAATAAGAAAGGGCTCAGAGCTGATCCTTGATGTAATCCCACCTCCACCTTAAATGCATCTGTCACTCCCACCGCAGACCTCACCGCTGTCATACTACCCTCGTACATATCCTGTACCACACTTACATACTTCTCTGACACTCCCAACTTCCTCATACAATACCACAACTCCTCTCTGGGCACCCTGTCATATGCTTTCTCTAAATCCACAAAGACACAATGCAACTCCTTCTGACCTTCTCTGTACTTATCAATCAACACTCTCAGAGCAAACATTGCATCTGTAGTGCTCTTTCCTGGCATGAAACCATACTGCTGATCACTAATCATCACCTCCCTTCTTAACCTAGCTTCTACTACACTTTCCTATAACTTCATGCTGTGACTGATCAGTTTAATCCCTCTGTAGTTACTACAGCTCTGCATATCACCCTTATTCTTAAAAATCGGTACCAAAACACTTTTTCTCCATTCCTCAGGCATCCTCTCACTTTCCAAGATTTCATTAAACAATCTAGTTAAAAACTCCACAGACATTTCACCTAAACACTTCCATGCTTCCACAGGCATAGCCGGCCTTAGGCATAGGCCAACTAGGCAGCCGCCTAGGGCGCCGCTCTACTAGGGGCACCTTTCCAGCCTTTATTTGGTGTAGGTAGACCAGGATGGGGGTAGCGGGTGATGTGGTGGGGGCACCATGGAGTCCTTTTGCCTAGGGCACCACTTGACCTAAGGCCGCTCTTGTCCACAGGTATGTCAATCTGGACCAACAGCCTTTCCGTTCTTAATCCTCTTCATAGCTATCGTTACTTCCTCCTTGCTAATCCATTGCACTTCATGATTCACTATCCCTACATCATCCAACCTTCTCTCCCTCACATTCTCTTCATTCATCAACCCCTCAAAGTACTCTTTCCATCAGCTCAACACACTCTCTTCGCTTGTGAGTACATTTCCTTCATTATCCTTTATCACCCTTACCTGCTGCGCATCTTTACTAGCTCGGTCCCTCTCTGTCTAGTCATTCGGTACAGGTCCTTTTCTCCCTCCTTAGTGTCCAACCTTTTATACAACTCTTCATATGCCTTATACTTAGCCTTCGCCACCTCTCTCTTTGCCATGCACCTCATCTCCTTATACTCATCTACTTTCTTCATCTCTTTGACAATCCCACTTCTTCTTCGCCAACCTCTTTCTCTGTATACTCTCCTGTACTTCTTCCTTCCACCACCAGGTCTCCTTGTCCTCTTTCCAGATGTCACACCAAGCACCTTTCTAGCCATCTCTCTTACTAGCTCTGCTGTAGTTACCCAGCTATTCGGTAACTCTTCACTGCCACCTAGTGCCTGTCAACTCTTGAACATCACCTCACAATTACCCTTTTTCAATTTCCACCATTTGATCCTTGGTGCCGAGTCCATTAGAAAAAAGTTTTGAAACTTTGAAAACTTAATGAAAAAAATAAAAACAACATTTTTTTAATGTTTTTTGTAGGGGGGAAAGCCCCCTGTATCCCCCACACCCCATGCTAAATAAATATACCAACTCAGAGATCACATTACAGTGAGGAAACCAGTAAATATTCCTCTCCGGTCTGTACTGCGATTTCCATTCAACACGTTCAAAGCTTCAAAACTTTGATCTGATGGTCTCAGGCTTTTGAAGTTCAAAGTTTTGAAAATTCGAGGTTCTGAAGGGGGCCCATATATATATATATATATATATATATATATATATATATATATATATATATGCATGCGCGCACATAGATATATAGAATATATAGACACTATATTATTTAAACTAGTTTCAGTACTCGTCTATATGCTACAATGTAAACTACCAACAAGTGCATGATAGGATAACACCCAAAGGTATCTAATTTCTCTAATTGTGCCACCCTGAGAGAAGTACAGCTTGCTTGAAACTGTGACAATATTATCAAGGATAAAGTGAGCTCTTAGGACAGAAAAAACATTTGTACATGTTAACCTGGAGCACTAACTATATGAGAAAACACAGGGTAAGACCATGGTCTTATTGACACAAAAAGCACAACAGAAGGTTTTAGAAGGCTAATAATGTTTAACGATTATAGCATCTAATCACGTGGTGCTTCATGATATGCCAAGGAAGTAGTAGTGGCTGTGGACTGGGACAATATCTGAGAAATGACATACTGGATAAATAGTTTGGCTGTGTTTTTATCTATAACATTTATTGTTTCAGTGTCTCTTACTTTGCTCTATACTTTATTCCTTTAGGGACAAAAACAAAAAACAAAATAATTTATGTATAATTTTACAAGGAAAATAACATTTTCTAAATAAATTATGTCTAAAGTTAAAAAACAGCAAGATTCTTTTCTATAGAATCATCTGGTGCTATACTTTCAAACAATATAGACTTGTGTCACTATGACTAAATCACTTTATTAGGAATAAACATAACTCAGCAAGGGTTTGTATACTACTTCAGGCTAAATCCATCAAAACATGTACTGTTTATATAATCATAAAATATTTAACCAATCAATTTAATTCCTGGATTGTTTCATCCTTCATAATGATTTCTAAAGTTATCAATTTAACTCTGAATTAAAACATGCCTGCCAGTAAAAGTCCTTAAAATTATATATTTTTAATACCAAACTGCACAAAACTATTGCATACCTTTTCCAATACTTGAAAACAAAATTATTTGTATTACAGTTAAACATTATACAACCCATTCAGAATCAGTTTCCTTTGAAAACCAGAATAAGCTACAGCTCCCCAAAGACCCCGAAACGGATTAAGTGGGTAAATAGAAAATGAATGATACTGAGGTAATATATTAGCTAGAAAAACACTCCAAACATCCTTCAGGCTTAATTACAAAATAAATGGACATCAGTATTAAAAAGCCCAGTCAATGTGCTCATGGTAAATCAAGCATATCCTAATAGAAAGTCCAACTACTGAGTTTTTGGGATATGTTTATTAATGCCATCATTAAGATATTTTACAAAGAACACTGCTAAATATGAGAAAAATCTGTGACGTTCTGCAAACCTGTGGACAGTTGAGAGAAGTGGTTACCAGCAATACAATCACACTGCTGGTAACCATTTTTCTCAACTATCCACAGTTTTACAAAATATCCATGACTTTTTCTGATGTTTAGCTCTGTCCCCTGTAAAATATCTTAGTGATGGCATTACTGAGCATATTCCAATACAAAACTATCACAGTATTGCAGAACATTCCTGCAATACTGTATTATTTTGTATTATCCCTCATAAAATCTTTGGTTTTCTACAAAATCATTGAGGATCTGGGACTGAAATGAATAAAGCTGCGTGGTACAGCGTTAGCGTTGTTGCCTCACAGCAAGAGGTTCTCCTGTTCGATTCTCGACTGGAGTGCCTTCTGTGTGGAGTCTACATGTCCTCCCCGTGGTCGAGTGGCCTCCAAAAGACATGTGTGAGTGGGCGTGCCTTCACTGAAGGTTGGGCGTCGGGCTGGCAACTCAGCACCATAAAAAAAATCTACTGCCAATCATTAGCGGACCAGAGTTCCGCTGTGGCGACCCCTAACCAGGAAAAACCGAAAAGACAAACAACAACATCTTTAGTTGAAAGTTGCACTTCATAAACCAAGCATAGCTGCTTAAGGAGAGTGTGGCAAAGTAGTTTGTTTTCTAAAACTGTGGAGACCTCTTCCATTTCTATGATCATTTTCACAGGCAAGGTTTAAGTCTTTAGAACAGGTAATTCTGGTGCAGTTTGTTTTGTGGATATGCAGGAGGTCCATCAGAGTGGGGTCTGACAATGCTCTGTATGCCAAACAGAGATCTCCCCTCAACAGCCTGTGGGAGACAGAATTCAGGGATACAGCTTTGAGGCAGTCTACATAGGACATGTTACTTATGCCCTGTATTCTTTTAGTGAGGAACCTCTTTGGATGTTCCAGTTGTTGGATATGCTTGGTTAGGTACATACCAAAGAGGGCACTGTTCTCAATGATAGGTCTGATGAATACTGAATACAGTAGAACAAAGACTTCCTTGGACCTACATGCCATGCCTTTGTTTATAAGTTGTGCAACCTAAAATGATTTCTCTCTACTGTAGACACCTGATTGTCAAAGCCTAGATTACTGCCCGTGTGTGTCCCTAAGTTTCTGACTAATGGGTCAACTCTAAATGGTGTTTTGTCAATATGATAGTTACCAAGGGTGGATGACTTCCCGAAGGATACTATTATTTTATTTATTTATTTTACATTTTTTAACCGGGTAGAGTCCGGCTGGGCAAGTAGCCTGTTTTCAGCGGAGACCCGGGGAGATAAGCTCCATAACAATAATACAAAAAGGTTACAAAAAATTTTAAAAGATTTACAAACAATATACAAAAAGTTTGACAGGTGCCAACAATCACAATTTACAAAAAGGGAATATAAAACAAAAAACATTACATTTTTTAAGCCTTACTACAGACAGTAATATGAAACTCATTAGATATATAACTAAAAACCATTGTGGTATTTCCATTTGATAGAAGTAGGACAAGAAGATAGCAGAACAGAAAACATTTGATCGAAGGCATGAGAAACTAGCCAGGAATATTACAGGAGCATTACGGATTTATTTTCATTTAGTTTTAGACCATGGCTCAGATACCAGTTATTTATCTATGTCAGTCCTTCCTGGAGAACATCTGTGTGGGATTCAATGACAGCTCCTAATTTGCAATTATTTGCAAATTTAGTCAGCCAGAGGCCATTGACATTAGCCTTGACTTCAGAGAAGTAAATGCCAAAAAGCAGGAGTCCCAGGACCGATCCGTGAGGGACTCCACTTGTGACTGGCCTTTTTGTGGCGGTACAGTCCCCAGTTCTAACTTTCTGGGTCCTGTTTGTGAGCCAGTTGGCTATATAGCAGATGACATGAGAGTTTGTACCTAAACTCTTGAGTTTGTCAACAATGCCTGAGTGGAGTATTGTGTCAGATGCCTTGGCCAGGTCAAGGTAGACATTGTGAACCATTTTGCCCTTGTACATTGCTTTAGTGGCCTTCTCAAAGAAGCGTCACATATACTTGTTTCCGAATCAGTCAATACTACCAGTTGTTAGAGTTTCATATGCAATTCCACCATATGCACCACCCATCTATGTCAAGCAAAGTTCTTCATTAACAGTCTTCAAGAAAAATCTTAATGAGTGGATAGGAAATAGGAAATACACCCCGGGGATCACTTGTGTGTGTCTGCTCGATAGTGGCACAGGAAAATAACTTTCTTGGGTGGCGTAAGCCAGGGAACCTTGTTGGCTAGGCTTACACAGGCCCTTGGGCTGATAGCCTAATACCTACCTATGAATCTATTTGTATCCACATTACTTTCACTTTGTTCAGAATTCTTCTTGTAAAAGACAGAGACTAGCATGGCAAGATTAAAAAAGTGGCAAATGTAGATGCTGTTTTCTCCATCTCATCCACTGCACAGATGCACTGTGTAAGGATGCAACAGTATGTGTCTTACGTATGCACAGTACATCAGTACAAAGATGAGGAAGCAGAGGATCACTACAGTGCTACTGTGCAATTAAGTGGTTTCATTCTAAAATAATTTCACTACATAATGGGGAAATCCTCTCTCAACTATGGGTATCACTGGATTTACCCACAGTTGACTTTGAAACCACACCAACAGTAGCTAAACCTGTGTTACATACATCTCATCACGGACATTACTTGTCTAATGTTTCATTACACTTCTTCCTGTTATGTTTTAAAAAGGGGGTGTAGCATCTCACTTAGGGCGATATTTAAGTTTAGGACTTTTGTATGGGGGATTGTGCTATATTGTACCGCCACTGCTGTCACATACACTGTGGTGATGTTTCCACCCACTTAAAGTGCCAGTACTTGCTACTGTACTATTAGTTATAAAAGTATGCAAAAGGGAGTTGCTAGTGCCCTTGCCCTTTAAACCCTTAGGTGCAGATCAACGTCCCCTTTACAAATGGATTTAATGAAAGACATGTGGCTGATTGGATGTATGAATCCCAAAGCAGAAACATTTCATTCTTATTCACACAACTGGCATAACAATCCTATTCTCAAAAGAATTTAGGTGAAGGGAAAGGTAGTGTAAAATGATGGGAACCCTTAACCCCCTAAACAATACTTTAGGATGTGGAGGGGGTTAAGCGGGGTCACTAGCCTTGTCACAAAAACAATTAAAAACATTTACCATACAATGACGTACTGCTGCAACATGCTTATTTTTTAAAAGTATGCATAAAAACACATTTACACAACTTCACTATACAGTCACATTATATCACTCTTTCCACAACTCTCATATATATTCCGCAGTACAGTCTTTTACATTTCTCTTGGTCTTACAAACATAAAATGTTTCATAAACCTGACATTAAGCAGCACAGATTCATATTCCATATGACAGTCTCTGGTAGTCATTTAAACAAATATTGATGGTTACAATCTTAAACATATCAGCTACTTTAATATAGTCACTTGATCCACAATTACATCAGTTAATAGTACATGGGAATTATCAACTTTTGACCTGGGTATGATTTATGTCTCTCCAACTGAAACCCTTCTAAAATATTTTTAACATCTTATGTCCTGGCATTCAGCTACAAAAGATTCATTTTCTGCCTGCAGTGTCTTCCAGGTACTACTAGTATCTTAAATGTCAACTGAATTCGGTTAAACAATTAAATGATTGCCTCTGCTGGGACATGTTTATGTAATTGTGTTCATTTGAATTATGGTTTGGAAAAACATATGCATATCCATATTAACACCACTGTTTGTTGTGTACTGTCAAGTTAACAAGTTATCAAGTTGTTAGCTCTAACAAAAATCTCAGCATTCACCTTCAGCAGGAACAAAATCTTAAGAATTCTTCAAATCTGTGCTTTATTTATTGCACTAAATAAATATCTGAGTTGTTGACTTCAAGCATGTTAATATATATATTTATATATATATATATATATATATACATTTTTTTAAATATACAGTACATATTTTATCTCCAATCAGGTCTGATTCATAGTCTTATAACTCCTTTTGGATTAAAATTTCAAAAACACAAATCATTAGGTTTCATAATAAAATGATACATATGAAGAAATGTAGTAAGTGAACAGTGCAGAGCCAAAATAAGAGAGCTATTACTTAAAATACAGTTCTAGGAAGGCCTGGAAGTTTAGAATGTTCATAGTATTTGAAAATATCAAACAGCCTTGGTAATCAGAATGTCCAAGAAAAACTGTCACAGGCAGACTAGTAATCAGAAAGGTCACTTCAGAACAAACTAACAACAGATTTCACTAAATCATAAATCCAGTATGCACGATATTACAGGTATAGATCATAATAACCAAAGTAATTAAAAACTAATACTATTCTGACAGGAAAGCGATTTCAAAAAATAAAAATACCTGAATAAATATACAAATAACTATGAACTATCCTCCTTCAAGAGAGAGCAGTACTCACCAAATTATGTGCATTGAAAGTGTGGAGTTGCTGCAGATATAGCTCCAAAGATTTTCAATGTAATCTGAATAAAAAAAACAAGTCCTAAATCACAGTACACACAGGCCAGAATCTTGACTTAGTCTGATGGCAGACTATTTGCATAACATAAATATTAATTAGAGGCGGGGCCAAGCGATCTGAATTCATACATGCACATTCTCTTACTATGCAGGGACATGTCTGTGTGTAAAATCTGTGTGCGCGTGTGTATGTATATATAGTGTATACTTTTTTTTTGGACAAGTAGCTCTTTAGTTTTATACGGAGTACTGCTACATTAGGCTGGTCTCGGGAGATCCATAAACATCAGTACATTCGGTTATGCTATGGTCCTGTCTCAGTTGTTTTAGTTTTACCTAACAGAGTGCAGTGATACAAGGTAGACCATGTTCATTTATGCCCCAACTTAAGGCAACACAAGCAGATGATTAAGCAGGTTATCACGCACAAGGTATGGGCTAGAAAATGACATAGTCAAAATGGTAGTTAGGTTGATAAACAGACTTTCTAATATATATCTTTTTGCCATCTCCTGTCTCGACCATCCAGCTGTCCCAGTGACATTTTAGTTCCCTCATCCGAATTGTCCAGCAGTAGAGGTAAAAGCAAATGCAGTTGGTCATCTATGGCAATGCTGAACTTCCTTTGCTGGCCTAAATCCCCACCTTCTAGGAGTCAGACAGCACAGTTTCAAAATGGGGACTACAGTACCACTGCACACATGATTTCTTCTACTCAGACAGCCTCGCTACACTACCAGACAGGCTAAAGTAAATAACTTGCAAAGTTATTACAGTACTGTAGTGGGCAGACATCAGTAGGTCTGTAGGGTGCCTACAAAGAACAATTTACTTATTTAAATAAAAAAAAAAAAAAACAAGCAAGAGCAAATCACTTTGCTCACTTTGGGCGCCAAAGAAAGAAAGTTTCTGAGGCTGCCCTCACTGCAGTCTGCCTCTGCACAGCCAAACACAGATCGCTGTGGTTCTTCACATTTGTGATGTAAAAAAAAGTTTATTTCTTCTGCATGGACTGTGCCTTTCACAAGGCAGCACCTTCTCACCCAGTCCTTGCTACATTATTGGTTCTCATATTAGTGTGATGCTCAGTTGTAAACTCATCCCATATATATATATATATATATATATATATATATATATATATATATATATATATATATATATATATATATATATACGCATATATATAACCTTCATAATCTGTACTATAAATTAGAAAACATTTGATTAATAAGCATGACACTAAAGTACTTGGCAACACTGCACTGTAAGTGGGCAGTAACAGAAAAAATAGTTACTTTTTAAGTGGCTTTAACGTGTTTTCCATGCATTTTCCCATCCATTTTCAATATTCACTTTATGCAAAATCAGGGACATAAGGAACCATAGTCTATCCTGGCAAACAAGCATAAAACAGGAAATTAATCTCATATGGGATAACATCACTGTATGCACACACACATTGACACTTGGTGCAATTTGGAGAACCACCATTTTACCTATCTGTATGACCACAGGATGTAAGAGGAAAACAGACACCCCAGAGAACCCCATGCAGACAAATTCTGGATATTCAAACTGAACAAAAGTAATCCCAGATAAGAACCAACCACAGGCGGTTCTAGGGGGAATATACTTTCACCGGGGGGGAGGACTCATGTCACCATATGTGCCAGTAAACAACTCACACTCAAAAGATTCTTTCCACTAGTACATTTCAAGTTTATGCAAATGCATGTTTCTTATGTCTCCCCCAACTGAGAAGTGCATGCTTCATTCCCTTTATCCAATGCACAGCATGGGTAGCATTTTGAAAAGCCTCCAAATCAGGAGAAACTCAACAACCAGCCACAAACGAAGTAGTCCAAGTCAGGAGAGAAGCAGCAGCAGAGATCTTTTGTGTGTGTGTATGTGTGTGTCTGTGTCTGTTAGTTAGAAGTTTCTGATTAAGTGACTTGCTCAGTGTCACACAAAGAATCAAACCATGCACTTTTGAGCTTGGGCCTTATTTAAAAGGTTACTATAAGGTCTGAGATATATAAACCAAAATGGAAAGATAGGAGGAGGAGGTATGATGGCTACCAGCGAGTGTTTATTTTTTGGCAGCAGTTGGGGGAGAATAAAAGTAAGCAGGTAGAATATTACGTATATAAAGTAGCAGACAGTATACTGAAAAATAAGCTAGTGAGGGTATGGGATAAGGAAATTTTGCAGAGTGTTCCCATATAAAGGAAGTAGGCAAGAAGTCACGTGAGGAAGCAAGCCAAGAAACCATGGTATTGTGAACAAACCACCCATGGGGGAAAACTAAGAAAATGGAAGGAAGCAAAATCATGATAGGAATAAGCTTCCATACTTGGGAATGACGGACTTTAGACAGACAGAAGGTGTTAGAGGATTAGCCACTCCTGATGCAATATTGGTAAAACAGAGCATGGACAGGACTATAAAAAGGGATAATTAGTAAGATTTATAGAATTACACATGATAAATAAAAAAAGACAAACATGACTGCAAGAACAGGCTGGGCGTACAAATTACAAAGGATAAATAGAAAAAGTGTGCAGGGTTTTGAGATACACAACTAAATCAAGAAGGTTCATAGGTGTGTACTAGGCTAATGGCCCTGGAGCCCTTACAAGCCTAGCCCATAGGATTACCCTGGCATCATGCCACCCGACCTTAGTTTCCAGTGCCTCTGTCGAGTTGAACCACAGGAGTGATCCCCAGGGTGAATTTTCTATTTCCCATCCACTCATTAAGATTTCTCTTGAAGAGGGCCAGTGAAGTGCTCTGTACGGGAAGTCTATACCATAGCATGGAAAGTCTCTGGTTTATGAACCTGTCCCACCAGCATGTTCTGTTGATTGTGGTAAAGAGGTTGAGGTTTCTGGTGCATGTGGTGCGGATGGATTGGGATTTCTTTACATGGAGCATTTCTAACAGAGCTGGGTCAGACATGGCTTTGTAAGTCAAGCAGAGATTGCCTCTAAGTAGGCGATATGAGACTGAGATAGTTGGAGTTTTTTTTGAGTCTGTCCATATAGGACAAGTGTTTAAGGCCTAGGATCCTTTTTGTGAGGTACATTTGTGGCCTCTCCAGTTGTTGCTGGTGTCTAGTGAGGTGCATGCCAAATGGGGGTATTGTACTCGATGATTGGCCTAACGAGGGAAGAGGAGAGGGAGACAAAGACCTCTTTCTTCCTGGATGCAAAACCCTTAGCAATGAGATGTGCCACATAGAAGGAGTTTCTGACCACAGTGGCAGTCTGGTGGTCAAAAGAGAGGTTGCTGTCATCCTGTGTTCCCAGATCTGTCTTGAATATATATTTGTATACACCAGGTAAATTGAAAAGGGTCTTCCCTTAGATTCACAGTATCTGTTGTTGGTGTGTGGGGAGTGAGAGAGGATAGTGGGAGCAAGTTACTAAAGAGATGATGCTGAAACGTTAGAGTTAAGACATGAGGCCTCATTACCTTTAATTATGTCAGCAGCCAAAAAAGGCAATAGCCAGAAAGTGGAAATCATGGGTTGGACAAGTCATGGAAAACATGCTAGGTATTATAAAAGAAATAATGCAGATGGGAGGAAATTTTGGGGGGAAAGAACAAAATGCATACTTTTAGAAGGAATGCGTGGGATCATTGTCTTCACAATGCAGACTCAGAGTGATGAGGAAGAAAAGAATGCTCAGAAGAATTTAAAATGGTGCAGAAATAAAAAAAACTAGTTAACATCCTGCAGGTTTATTAGTTGAAAATGCCTATAGTTTGAAATATAAAGTTTAAGGAAAAGTCGAAAAGCAAACAATATGACTGTGATATGATGATTTTTTGATACGTTATTTGATAAAGTGTGCATGCAATAAATTATATTTAGAAAACAACTAAACTGTAGTTGTAATGCATCAAACTATTATCCAGCTTACTTCTGGTTCAGCAGGCTTATTCCTCAGATTTGAGCAAAAAGCTTGCATTAGCAAACAAATCTACACAGTACACATCATAAAATCTTTGAATATATAGATGCAGATGTTGCCCACAAGTAATGCTATATTCATTTTACAGTCATGTATTACTAAGGAAGCAACAGAATGCTTGAGGTGGCAGGGACACATCCAAGGGAAGGGTGACAAAGTAATGCAATGGCATGCTGACAAGAAGGGGCAACCCCAAAACTGGCATTTATGTTGGCACAGCTTTGTTACATCGTCTTTCTTCCAAAATGCCTTGGATCGTTCCTCCCCCAGTGTTTTATTGTAATTCAGAGCAGTTTGTTAAGCACAGTTAGTTGGATATCCTCCAGTCTTGTGATTTGTTATATAAGCAGCAACTATGCTCCTGGATGGCTTCCCTACCTACAGTCTTACAAGAATAACCAAGAAAGCTCATTCTGAAGAGCTCTCTTCTCTTCCCTTCCTTGCAGCAAACTTCCTGGAAGAATTTTTAAAAGCACCACCTAACATCATCCAAGAGAAATGGCTGCAGTACCTTTGGCCACTCATGCGGTTAAAAGAGTAAGCCGCAGTGGATATTTTACTCATTTCTACTAGTGTGCTTAGTTTTTTTTTTAAGTATTATTATTTTAAGAACATATAGCTCTCAGTGCAGAACACTGACATGAAATTTAGTTTTAGTATTTAGATAGCTAAGCCATAGCAAGATAACCAGCTGCAGAATGAATTGCAGGGGAAATGCTGGAATATTGTCTACTGAACAGAATATGTTTCCATTCTGAAGTCATCTATGACTGGTGGGGATAATGATATTGTAGATTAATGTGTGTATGTACTTTTAAGAAGCTATTCAAGGGCTTGCACAAGTGTATAAATTACACAGCACATACAAGTCTGACTGCCATTTTGTAGTTAGCTGTTGAGATGTAAGCATGTATGTAAGGTCTGTCTGTTAACCTGTCAGTTTATATTTTATGATGCTGCTATCCATCCTGATCTGTTTCCATGTATTAAAGCATCTAAATGAAATACCCCACCTGCTTGTCATCTATGTTAAGAGGGGTACGAGTGATATGGTGTCAGAAATGGCATGTCTAAAAGGACATGGTGTCAGAAGCGGCATGGACTTGAAGCCAGAATGGAACCCAAATGTTTCAGTTTAAGATAAAGAGGCACTCAGTTGAAGCTGGAGGAGTGAATCATCCCTACAATATGCATACTTTGCAAAACAGGTCAGAAACGAATTTCAGATGTTAAAACTTGCTCAGCACTATTTTATTCACAAAATATGAAACGAGGCATACAGAACGCTCTAAACGATTTTCACATAAACTGATATTGATAAAAATATTTAAATTACTACAGAAAATGTTTGAAATAAAGTCTGAATTGTATAAAATGGATAAAATAAAGGGAAACCACATTTTCACTAAGCATGTACTTTCGTATTAATCAAAGATATCCGAGTTATCAGAATGCATGTTTGCGCAGTGTTACCGCAAAGTTATTTTGCAGAATACAGCCATTACAGAGAATATTTCACAAAGTAAAGCATTCGGAAGAGTTTATTGTGCATTTGAATGTTATTACAGGCTCACAGAACAGTTTGTTTGTACATAATTACAAGGGCCATGTTTTCATTGTGTTTGTACATACTTTGTGGGCATGGCAGATGTATTTCGAAAACCCAGTGCACTTGTGTTTGACAGTACAATTGCAGATAATTGGAGAGTGAGCAAGAGTATGACATTTACCTACAGGATGCATTTTCTGATAAAGATGACCATATAAAGGCATTTATTCTACTTAATTTAGCTAGGTCAGAAGCCATAGAAAGGGAGCATTCATTTCTGTATGCACCTACTATCCATACAGGAGGGGGTCAAAACTGTCATATTGTTGTACCGGCTGAGTCAGTTTAAGGCCATGCTTCTGGCACCGTTAGTTTGATTAAGGCCCTCTTGGAGGATGTTCACATCACTAGGGGAATTTATGACAGTGCCCAGCTTGCAGTCATCTGTAAACTTGGTCAGCCACAGACCACTGGTTTTTGCTTGCACCTCAGAAAAGTATATCCCAAACAGTAGGGGCCCCAAGACCGATCCTTGGGGTACACAGCTTGTTACGGGTCTACGACTAGAGGTGGCTTCCCCTATTTTGACTGAGTGGGTTCTATCAATGAGCCAGTTAGCTACCCATCTGGTAACATACGGTTGATGCCTAGCTGGGAGAGTTTATCTATTATGCCTGAGTGGGGGATGCCTAGCTGGGAGAGTTTATCTATTATGCCTGAGTGGGGAATAGTGTCAAAGGCTTTGCCTAGGTCAAGGTAGGCGGTTGTACATTGTCTTGCCCTCACATTCATGGCTTTGGTGACTGTTTTTAAGAAGGTGACCAAGTATAACAGGCATGATCTCCCTTTGACAAAGCCAAACTGTGTGGGATCAAGCATTTGGAGGTTGCCAATGTCCCAGTTTATAAGGTCCATGGTAATGCATTCCATAGCCTTGCAGATCAAGCTAGTCAGGCTGATGGGCCTATAATTGCCTGGGTTGGTTGACACTCCACCTTTGTGCAGAGAGATGACAGTGGCGGTCTTCCATTCTGCTGGGATGAAGCCAATGCACAGGCTTTGGTTAAATAGGGTGCCTAGTGGTGCTGAGAGCTCTTGCCTGAGTTCATGTAGGACAGCCAGGAATGTTGTCAGGTCCCATGGAGGCTGTATTTTTTGCCTTTGAGAGGGCATTAATAACCTGCTCTCTGGTGATGAGGAGACGGAGCAGGTGCTAGGGATGTCCTGGTTTAGTGATGGGGGGACAGGGGGTGAAGTTTTCACTGAACTTATCTGCCAGCAGGTTGGCTATATCTATGGCATTTGTGTGTGTGGTATTCTTGACCACAAATTCAAAGCAGATTTGGGAGTTACCTTTGAGACTGCAGACGTATGTGAAGAAGGCCTTGTGATTGTCCTTAGTAGATGTGGCCAATTTGGACTCAAAGTTAGCCTTAGAGGATTTCACTAGTGACCTTATTTGCTTGTTCAGACAAAGGAGAGATTGCTTCCAACTTGTGGTTAAAAAAAACAGGTCCAAGCACAGGGCAGCAACTGTAGCCCCTGCAGCAATCACTGGTAAACCCAGAACTTTCCAGCAAATCCCAGAGTTCACACAGTCTCAGTGAAGCATAAGAGTGAGTCAGCAAACTCAAAGCATGAGCGCCAACCTAGTTTCATTGAAAACTGTTGCAACTGTACTGGAAGTTATGAATCTAAAAGTTTAGCTTTTGGTCAGCAATGCCACAAATGCAATAAATGGAATCATTTCAAAAGGTTTTGTAAATCAAAAGGACCACATTCTGTTATTAAAAGGGAACATTTTGAAAAACAAGTTGATCAATTAAAGAGCTGCAACCCTACTCTATGTGGATGGTGTGTCGGTGTCAATGCAGTAAATTTAAGGGCAAAGAATGAAGTATTTTGTACTGTTCAGATAAATGATAAACCCATAGAGCTTAAAGTTGACAGGTTCCAAGTGCAATGCTATGTCAGCAGAAACATTTGCTAGAGTGTGTGATGGTGAAAGGCTTGATCTGGCAAGGTGTGTGAAGCTTGTTGCTTATGCAGGTAAAGAAATTCAAACCAAAGGCTCAGTAGTGCTTTCATGTTACTCTGCTGGAAGAAGGTACAACTTGCTATTTTTATGTTGTCAAGAGGCATGTCCAGTCATTATTAGGGCTCAGAGACTGAAAATGGGACTGCTTTGATTTAATAAGGAAGTCCACCAAGTCAGCTTGAAAGACCACTATTGTAATTTCGCCCAGTACATTTTTTCCACCTATGCTGATCGTTTCGAACACAAATTAGGGAAGCTTCCAGATGTGTACTCCATGAAGTTAGACCCAGATGTCAGTCCAATTATCAGGCCAGCATGAAAAGTTCAATAGCTATGCAGGACAGAGTCAAAGCCGAGCTAGATAAAATGGTGTGACAAGGTGTGATTTGGTCCAGTTGCAACTTCAACTGAGTGGGTATCTTCCATGGTGGTAGCTCACAAGAAAACCTCAGATGACATCAGAATATGTATTAACCCACAAGATTTGAGCAAAGTGCTAAAAAGACCTCATCATCCAATGTGCAGAGTCAAAGAAGCTGCAGCCTTGATGACAAATGCATTTGATGTCTTGAGACAGTGGATTGCTAGTCCACCAGCTCTCAGATACTGTTAGAAAAATATGTATTAGTAATATGCATGCTTAGTGCATCGAGGTTTAAAAGGGTTACTACATTTATTCTGTTCACACTGCATGAATCTGCACAGCTATTAGAAACTTAACAAGAAGCATTCTATTTTCTGCTAATGTCAGCAAATAAAGAAGTGTTTCATTTCTACTAGTGTCATGAGACTTAAAGAGTTATTGATTTTCTGCTTATGCCATGAGAAAGTACACAGCTGTTAGAAGCTTTGATAAGGAGCACAATGGATGCTTGAAAGTATAAACCGTAGTCAGCATTACTTGTACCTAAGCTAGAAATGTAGGGTAATATTTTTAATGACCACTAGATGGCTTCATGTTTTAAGCTTTAGATAAGGAAAAAAGCTTGTATTTTTTATTTTTATTATGTGGTATGTTGATTTTTAAATAAGTTTTTAAACAAGTTTTTTAATATATTTATTAAAGTAATGGATTTTAAACAGTTGATATTTAATAATGAATTTTGGAACAATATATGCATATTTTCTATGCAAAGGGGTTTGAACAAATGTATATTTATTTGTTATTTATTTGTTGTAATACAATCTCAATTAACTCATCCATCAATTAATTAATCAATTAGTGACACTATATAAAGAATGTTAAGAGAGCTCATTAGTAACCATTCATCTGAGGAAGTGTACTTTTGTAAACGAAAACGCAATGGATTTTGAAAAGCGTTCATGTGGATGTGTATTGTGACTGCTTTCCTTACTTTGCTGCTATTGCCGAAAATTTGGAGGTGTGAACAAACCCTAGGATTCTTGCAACTTAGTTCCTGTGTCATCCGTATTTTGTGGATTATTGTTTTTTTTTACCACTTTGGTGTTTTTAAAGCATATAAGTGGTTACCTGAGAATTGGTCTGGCAGTTATTTGGGGTACCTGGTTCCGGCCATACGACACACAGCAGTTTTAATTCAGAATGTTCAACGAGAAATCAAGAAACCTTTCAACCCAGTGGGGCAAATCAATGCTGACTGGAAAAACCATCATGCTGTGAACCTAGGGAAAAATGGACTGTCACATATGGACTTGGGTGATACCATCATCTCATCAGCAGGTGTATTGCCAGCATATGGAGCAACAAAATCAATCTGGGAACTGGGAAATCTGTCTAAACTTCTCAAAATAATGAGCAATGCAACCTTTTCTGCCCTACAATTGGTGACTGATGAACTGACTGCCATGAGAACTGTAGTGCTTCAAAACCGCATGGCTCTTGACTTTACCCTGGCGGTGAGAGGAGGTACTTGCGCTTTAATCCAGGAGGAGTGCTGTTTGCCTATTCCTGACCACAAACACGAGATAGACAATCACCTTGAGGTAATTCAGCAGGTGACGGCTATGACCAAGCCAGGTCCAAATCCATTGACGGACTTTTTCCAGAGATTGTTTGGGGGATGGGGCAGTATCCTAATGAACATCCTGATTGCCATCTGTGTAGGAATGATCCTGTTGGTGGTATGTGTGTGCTGCTGCATCCCCTGCATGAAAAGACTGATTAAAGACTTTATAGACATGTCAGTTTCAGAAATGGGTATAGTCCGCATCCAGTCGGCCGAATACCAGAGTATAAGGCTGGCGTCGGGGTCAGAAGCGACGGGCTGACGCCAGTACGCGTCAGTACATGCGCATGACGGACGTCATATTACCCAAACACAGGGGGAAGGAGGGAGTAGAAATTGACTGCAGCAATGGAATCTCGAAAACATCTACATTATGTAGGTAACAAAACTGTACTATGTTC
Organism: Protopterus annectens; assembly: GCF_019279795.1. NCBI lineage: Eukaryota > Metazoa > Chordata > Ceratodontiformes > Protopteridae > Protopterus > Protopterus annectens. Next base: position 86,010,754 of record NC_056743.1, read on the forward strand.
TTCGTTTTCCATTGCTGCAGTCCTACTATTGGGTAGAATCCCCAAAGCAAGGGGAGGGAGGCTGGCAAATCAGAAGCATGGGTCTGTACCTGCAAAAACCTGACCCTGCCCTCATAGACTTTAGCTTTGTTCTCCAACTTCTTTAAAAGCCCTTCAGCAGAGCCTGCCCTACACCACATACTACCTAGACTGGGCCTAAGATCCTTGTGTAACATAGCCAGGCCCCACCAATTTCTACTAAACCTAAACATCGTGGCTGTACCTGCTAAAATCAGCCACCTCGTTTGCCTGCACTTTTCTTTAAACCATTTTTTAAAGAAAACTGCTTCCACTTTAAACAGACACATCACTAAATCAGCAATTCTTTCCAAATCCTTTGTCTTAACATGCATCCACCTTAGATTTATCATCAACCAGGCATGCTAAAGAACAGGCATGCCATATAGAGCCAACCCTGAGATTCTCATCAACCATCAAAAAAGAAGGCATACACCCCCTTGCACCCTTGTTCAGAACAATAAAAATAATCCAGCAATTCTTTACAATCAATCGCTTCGCCAAAGCATCAGAAGATTTCAGATTTCAAGGAGAATTTTGATATTTCAGCAGAAAGGCATGCATTTGATACAATCTCATCCTGATGGTTGAAGTATACTTAGTATACACCCCCTATCCGAAAAAGGAAGGAGTGGTATCATCCACACATCAGTCAGAATAATAACTCCTGCAAATCTTCCTCTTCATAAGACTCAAGAACCCTGAACCCTGTTCAAAACTCAACAAAACTCTGGTTCTAGGCTGGCCTCTTATCAGGGGCCCCATAGACCCTCTAATCAATAGTATCAAAATCTTCTGCCATTTAAGCATATGTTTCTTTTCTACAGAACCCGAGACGAAAGGCTAGGAGAAGCCCTACTCTAAACTGCTACCTCCTAAAGTTTGGCAAAGGAGAAGCAACAGGACTTTCCTTTTGGGAAGAGGAAGAATAGTTACCTGAAGCCCCCTCAGCCTGGCTCCCTCCTGCCCTGCTCCTGAGAGGGTACATCCTGAGACTCCAATAGGACTCCTGGAGAAACCTCTGTAAAACTCTGGCCTCCTAACCTCTGGCTCGTCTGACTAAAGAACCCATCGTCCGGGGCTTCAGCTGTTTCAACCCTGGCTTCGCTTTTGTTTCTTGGAGCCATCCGGCTGCGAAAGCGGGCGCAGGCATTTTCCCAAACACTTTTCAAATTACCAACTCCTAATAATAGCCTCCTCTAAATAGTCACCAAAACTGTACAACGCACAAATGCTGGCACAAGAGCGGCAACCAACAACGTCTAAACAAGGTATAACAAATTATACACAATGTATGGTAGGTATTATTTGAATGATTTAAAATACAAGAAATACAGTTATTCACTTTTAAATCCACGGTTAAAAAAAAAACAAAAGATCGGTAAAAAACTGAGTTTAGGAACTTAAAAGAAGCGCTGGTATTCACTTTCGAAACCTTTCGAAAAACGGACCAGCGGCAACTGCACGCTGATGCATGGACTGCGGCAAAGTACTGTGATACGGCTGGGTCATGACCTAATGTAGCCTGAGGCGTCGATCGGTCTTAATGACAAGTCACCCTGCCCGACGATGCGGAGCCCGATGTCCGACAGACTATGCCCAATACTAAGCGAAAGGGCAAATAAGAAAGAAATACGTCCTTATACCAAGGTGCTGAACTTGAAGAATTGTTGAAAAATTGAAAATGCTTTCATAAGTTTAAACTGAATGACTTTCTTAACTGCAAATTCTGAGTAGGAAGAGGTTAGGGGAAGAAAAAAAAACTGTTTATACTTATTTTGAAAGTAGAATAAAAGTCTTAAAAGGGGAGAAATGTTAGAAAAATATGCATTAGTAATATGCATGCTTAGTGCATCGAGGTTTAAAAGGGTTAATACATTTATTCTGTTAACACTGCATGAATCTGCACAGCTATTAGAAACTTAAGAAGCATTCTATTTTCTGCTAATGTCAGCAAATAAGAAGTGTTTCATTTCTACTAGTGTCATGAGACTTAAAGAGTTATTGATTTTCTGCTTATGCCATGAGAAAGTACACAGCTGTTAGAAGCTTTGATAAGGAGCACAATGGATGCTTGAAAGTATAAACCATAGTCAGCATTACTTGTACCTAAGCTAGAAATGTACCTTGAATCTAGGCAAAAAGTAACACATATATTAGAACTGCACAATTGAAGAATTGAAAGTTTGTGGTGGGCTAAAATAAGCCCCAAGGCCAGGTTGTTTTTCTCAAATGTTTTTTAAATCAGCAGTTATTCTCAACTAGTCAGCAATTAGTCTAGTAACATTTTCTGTAGAACAATACAGAAAGCTGTGTCTAACTATGTCAGCAATAGAAATAACTTTTCTGTGTGACATGGAAAGAACTGTATAAAAATGCCATACTAATTATTAATGTTCAGACAAACCATTCTGCCAGCATGCTTTGTCTCCTTGCTACAAGTTAATAAAGGGTGCCTTACTTGAACCTTACGTGAATTGGTCTTTGAAGTTTTTTCCTTTGACAGATACTATGATGTTCAACAAGCCAGTTACTCTCTCATGTGATGCTTCGAAATTTGGCCTTAGTGCAGTCATTCTACAGGAGGGTCAACCTGTTGTCTATGCATCGAGAACTCTTACCTAAACTGAAATGCAGTATGCTCAGATCAAGAAAGAGCTTTTGGCAATTGTGTTTGCATGTTCAAAGTTTCATGATTATGTTTATGGTAGACCTATCCAGATCAAAACAGACCACAAACCTATAGTCACTATCTTGAGAAAGCCTATGCATTCAGCTCCAGCAGACTGCAACACATGATGCTGAAATCACAAAAGTATAATTGCACTCTTGTCTACAAGAAAGGCAAACTTCTTTATCTAGCTGATACATTATCCAGATCACCCTGAAACAGCACAGAACAGCATGAGAATGAGAACCTTGATTTTGAAGGCATGGAAGTGAGGAATTTTTCTTCCACATGTCTTGAATTGAGAGATCACCTAGCCACAGATCCAGTTTTACAGAGGCTCAATCACTTTATCAATCAAGGATGGCCGTTACAGCAATCTAGCTTACCTGGAGAAGTGCAACCCTATTTTCCATACAGAGATGATATTTTTTTTTTACCACAGTATTATGCATTACACTTAGCAGTGTAGCATTACTGTACTTCAAAATGAGCTTCTGTAGAACTTTTGGTGTGTACACTAAGAGACTTCTATGTTTCTTAAGCAAAGCAATATTATCTGGTTGCTGTAGTTTACATAAATTTGACCAATACGCAATCCTGCTAACGTGGCACTGAGAAGCTGCGTAAAGGGCATCTCACATCTCATTTTAAGAACAATCTAAACCTAGGCATCTTAAATTGCACCATCCACATGGAAAAGTCCTTGGCGACCAACCCCACTTAAGGAACTTGGAAGAATTAATAGCTTCTAAACCTACAGTGCTCTACCTCTAAGAACCCCATTAGGAAGTACTTTATTACACTTTCTCTTCAATTTTGTTTTTATCATTAAAAGGAACTTGTCATAATTTCCACCTTTTGTAAGACACCCCATTATATCAGTATATCTGATATGGTACTACCTTAAGGTACACGTAGAGTTTGTACAATTGTGCTCAGCCACAGCTGTTTTCCACACTATTATTGTTTCCCTAACTCATGCTGCTCTAAGAACCTTATTTAAACAGCATCTTACTAAATCTGGTCTCTGTATTGTTGTCTTCACAATAAGACCAATTTGCTGTAACGTCCACGTACGTTTAGAGAACGCAATAGCAGAGCAGTATCGAGGCTGGGATACCTGTGCGATGTCATAATTTGGCTCTACTCTAGCCAATATAGTTTAAAAGCAGACTAAGAAAATGAGGAGACATACTTGCCTACATTTAAGATTGTATCTAGAGTAATAGGTGCTTATGGTAATCACTAACCGCACCTCTACTAGCTAATTTAATGTGAAATGTACGAACGTGGCTGATTTTTACACAAGTAGCATATGTAAATTTCAACAAGGATAAGAGGTATATGTGAGAACCGCAACTAGCCAATATAGATAACAATAAAAGAAAACATGAATGGAGAGGCTAACTCTAAACTTGAGCTTTGCCTTATCTAAATATCCACACCTACAGCTTCTATATTAGAATTCAGGTTCATCTTCAATGAATTAGTGTACCATTAGACATAATGACTAAGTATTACTAAGTGAATTTGTTTTTACAGTACACTACCTGAAGGGTGCTCTTAAGTCTTAAACATTGATGTAAAAGCTGCACCACCTTAAATCAGATGCCCCATACGAGTGGTCATTTAATGTAGTATTTTTAATGCTAGAGTCTTTACTTTTCTTAACGCTCCCACATATTTACTACGTCCAAGGTCCCTGCATAAAGTTAGAGAAATCTACTTCCCTGCAATGTCCACCCAAGGTTATTGTTTCAGGTCTATGATTAAAAACATTGGGAGTGCTGTAACAATTGTAAATGTTTTGGCAGATAGCATTCATACAGGAATACTTGCATATGCTTATTTAACCATGCTATGCTTTTACAATACTTATGTTCATTAAGCACATATAGGCTTACATATATAGTTACTATCTGCATTATTTATTTATATATATGAGCTGTTAATAAAAAGCATGAACTACATTATTAATGTAAGCTATAGTTATAGTTATTGCTCTATAGTGTTAGCGCTAATGATAACCTTACAGCTATCATTGTTACCCAACTGGATATATACCTTGTTGCTTCCTATAGTCCTGTTCCTAGCCTAGTTAGAATAATACGATTTGACCAGAATTTTGCTGACTTACTTTTGATAAGGACTTGCTATAACACTGATTAGAAGATTTGTAAGGAGTGATGCATCTTTCTAGACAACTTGAGAACCTGATAGCCTGAGCTACATTTTTGTACAGTTCTACGTGATTATATGCTTGTAATATTCTGTTTAATTACAATGCCTTTGATACTATACTAAATATGTTGTTTCTACTATTTTTCTCTCTTTTTTTTTCCTCCTAAACAATCCCAGCTCTCCAATCTGAGTACACTGTTCTACGACACAGAAATTAACAACCTGAAGAACAAGGACCCTGTCCAAACTCCCTTCAGTCTCCACAGTTGAGCAACCTATCCCTGTACTTTCTCAGTAAAGGGAGCATGAAAGTATGTGTCTAAACTATCACGGCCAGTATAGACTATAACTTATTTAGATCTAGGTGGCTTTAAAGCACTAGCCAGGAAAACCAGCAGCTTTACTCCCTCACCACTCTGTAACCAGTCTAATCTACTTTTTCCACCATTTAAAGACACTCAGAACCACTATTCCTTTTCTTGCATTAGGAACCTAAACTCCCTCCTTTTTACCCTGCTTACAATAAATTAATTTGAGCCACCAGGTGGCAGACTTGTCCCTTTCAGGCATTGAAGCCTTCTCCTGACCTGTACTACACCTTTGCTATGTACTTTTTATCCACAGGCTTGCTATTAAACTGTAGTCCATAACATCTATTTATTTTTATGGTTAGCTCTCACACACCCTCTAAATAGCTCTATTATCTACTCTTTTAACTTTATTCCAGGATTTAGGGTTACCTACCTACTGTAATCCCTGCTTCAACTGATTGTTCTTTACAGCTCCTTACCTCTTGTCTCTACCTGCTCTGTTCGCCCTGCGGGCTCACTCCACTCCCCTACCCTACCCCCAAGTTCTACCCACCCCTACTGCTCCTAAGCTTATACATCCTCACCACACACTCTTCCTCTCCAATCCAATCACAATAATCATCTTAACATTCTACATACACCTCTCTCTAATCATCCCTAGTATAACTCCTCCCCTTTAAAGAACACCATAAGCTTATTAGTCACTACGCAAACACGACCTTTCCAAATCCAACTAAAGCTCCTAATCATTGTCTTTCACCTACTTTCTCTAACAGCAGCCTACTTGCTAACCTCATATGAACAGTCAAAATATTTACAGGTGAACTTCCCTAATACACAAACAAGTACTATACCTCTAATTAACTCCCCAAAACACATAAATATAACATCTTTACCTAGCTATTTACCTGCTAAATATCACAGACTGACCCATATCAAATACAACTATCTAAAACCTAAAAAACATCTTCACCAATACTTTAACCTCCACAATCCCTTAAACAAACTATTACACCTCTCCTTACTAGATGGGGACATTCATCCTAACCCAGGCCCAGGGCATAAAACAAGCACAGATCCACAAATTCATGTTCCCTCTACCCCAAATATCCCATCTAAATCTCCCAACTCACTATATATAGCTCACCTCAATATTTGCAGCATAAATAATAAAATTGCCCACCTCCATGCTCTCATGGATGTTCATTCCTTTAATATACTTAACAGAAACATGGCTAAAACCCACTACACAAGATGTTGAAATTATTCCATCTGGGTACAACATATTGGGACAAGATGGCAAAGTAAAAAAGGAGGGGGGTGTTGCTATCCTCTATAAAGAAGGGCTACAAATATCTATACTAGATCTTGGTTCCTCTTCTGAAAACAATGCAGAAATCATCAGCACCAAACTTCAATTTAATCCCAGCAAATCCCTAAATATAATATGTATCGACTTGCCCCCTGGTAACAACTTCACCACTCTAGACGGTATCCTTGCTGAACTCTCCACAGAAATTCCCCAAGAGACAATAATTATTGGAGACTTTAATATAGACTGGAAGGACTGCTCTACTGAATCACCAACCTCCCATATTAACTTTAATGGCTTCTCACAAGCAACTCACCAACCAGAATTAATAAACCCAACAACAAAGAATCCATTCTAGACTGGATTCTAATAAATAATCACCAACAACTCTATAATGTAGGAACCCTCCCTGACGATGTAAGTGACAATTCCCTCACTTACATAATCAGGCAAAGGTCAAGCTCACACAACCCAACCATATATAAAATAATAAGAAGCAACAGAAACTTTAACTACAATAACTTCCAAGCTGAACTAAAAGAATGTGATTGGTCACCTATAAAAACCTCCCACTTGACAAAGCAACAAACTACTTTAACTCAAAATTCTTAACAATCCTTAACCAGCATGCACCAAAGTGTTCCATCAAATTAAATTTAAACTCCCCCCCATGGCTTACAAAGAAAACCAGGCAGAAAATTCAACAGAAAAATAAAGTTTGGGCACTATGGAGAACAACTAAAAACCCTGCAGACCAACAACAATTCAGGCAAAAAAAGAAATGAGACTAAGAAAGCTATACTCAAAGATAAAAACTTTTACTTCCACCTCCAACAGACCAACCAAAATAATCCACAAAAGTTCTGGGCTAGCATAAACAGACTACTTCAACCAGGTCAATATGCACCACCCCCTATAGGATCAAATTCCGACAATCCAAAGCAAACTGCTAATGCTTTTAATACCTTCTTCACTGAGATTATCCAAACACTTGCTAATCAACTAACAGCTGATAGCTCTGCCCTTCCAACCAATACTACTAACTCTCTCCCAACTCTAAACCTGTAACCTGTCCCGACTTCCCTCATCTGCAACCTCTTAAGTAAACTAAAACCTACTACCCCCTCAGCTGACCAGCTACCTGCTGAATACCTGCAAAAGGCAGCCAAAGTCATAGATTATCCTGTATCATTGCTGATAAATAGAACCATACAAGAAAGCACTATTCCCACCATTTGGAAAATCTCCTACATTATCCCCCTACACAAGGGTGGAAACTCCGGAGAATATTCTAACTATCGTCCCATAGCACTACTTTCCCCATTAGCTAAAATAATGGAAAAGTGCATCCACAGACAGTTACTAGACCACCTAACTTCAGAACAATTTCCTGGCCAAATCTCAACATGACTTCAGGCCTTTCCACATTACAACTGCACTCCTACACTTCACTGACAGCATCAATAAAAACTGTAATAACAATCTTCTCTCTTCAGCACTTTTCATCGACCTTTCAAAAGCATTCAACATGGTCAACCATTGCTTACTTCTCAATATTCTAAAATCCTTCTCTCTGGACACAAAGACTATAAAATGGTTCCAGTCCTACCTTGATAATAGACAGCAGGCAGTGCTATGGGACAACAACCTCTCATCCTATCTCTCATTTACCCTAGGTGTTCCTCAGGGCTCTATATTGGGGTCCCTTCCTTTTCTCAATATTTATCAGTGACGTCAACCTAGCTATTCCTTTAACTAACTGTGTACAATATGCAGATGATTCGACAATAATCTGCTCAGCTAAATCTCAATCCCAACTACAGACTCTAACTCAGTCAATATTCAATAAAACAGAAAATTGGTTTCTACAATGCTACCTCCTCTTGAACCCCCCCAAAAAACAAACTCCTCCTCTTCACTCCTACCCGTAAATCACTCCCAATGAACTTTTCAGTCTTATCCAATAATGGTACACTCGTATCTCTCAATCCAACAACTAAACTTCTAGGGGTAACCATTGATAACCTGAACTTTGAAACCCATATCAACAATACCATAAAAACTGTCAACAGGAAACTAGGCTCCCTTTATAGGATTAAACCCTTTCTCTCCCCACTAGCCAGAACCACTATTGCCTATTCTCACCTTATCTCCACACTTCTCTATGCTTCTTCCATATATACTAGCTTGTCAAAAAATAACCTTAACAAGCTATCCAATGCTTACAATAGCATTGCCAGATTTGCTACTGCTTCCTCCTTTAGGACCCACCACTGCCATAACCTGAAACAATTAGGCTGGTTACAGCTTCTGAATCAGATCAACTTTAAACTCACCATTTCGCACAAAACCCTTTTCCAACCTACCAATACCCCAATACTTGCTAGTCTCATTACCCAATATAAGAACCTTTCAACTTTACTCTCATCTAATAAATGACTTGTATCAACATGTAAATCTAATAACATGGCAGGAGATGCTCTGTTCTCAAATGCAGTTGGAAAGTATTGGAACCAACTCCCCCATGAACTTACATCACTGTCTTCATTTATACTTTTTAAACACAATCTGAAACTATCTTAAAACCCATTGGTTACATCCCTGTACAAATCCGGACTAATCTCATACTATATCCCAAATACCCTCTCTTAAGACCTAATTCCTGCTCAATCTGTGTCTTTTTAGATCAAGGCCTATCCTTGGCAAAAACATATTTTATCCTAATAGAGATAATTTAAAATACCTAGTTAAATTCTTCTGCATATAATTCTAAAGCATCCTACCTAATGGCAGGCAACAAGTACTGTTTAAACTGTGAGCATTGCTGAAACTTGAAATATGTATTTGTTTAATAATTACTTTCTAGTTACTAATAAAGTCTTGTACATAAAGTCTAAAATATCTTATCTAATGCTTGTAACATGTTTTTTGTATAAACGGTGAAGATTCCTGAATTGTTTAAAATTTGTAGCATTTAACTGTATAACAACTAGTACCTGTATGCTAGTAGTCTAGTAATCTCGTGGAGTTCATCTCCCTGGGACACTACTGAAAATGGACATGAATCCAGTTAGACTATCCCGGTCAACAAATGTAAAATAAATAAAATAAAATAAAAATTATGAAAGGTCCAAAAGTAATTGTGCCAAAGTCCTTGCAGCAAGAGTACATTACTATCTAGCATCGTGGTCACCCAGGTACTGACTACCAAAAGAAGGGCGAAAGGACTAGTATTTTAGCCTATGTCACAAGATATTGAGAGAGCACTTTTATCTTGTTCTGTGTGCAATAGTACAAAGCCAAATCAACAGAAGGAACCACTTCAACCAAATCAGATTCCCAGACTACGGTGGACGAGTCCACACAAAGTTATTTCTGACAATGGCATGCAGTTTACAAACCAACAATTCAAAAGATTTGCTGAAGAATGGGACTTTACTCATGTCACAAGCAGTCATGAGCATTTACAGTCAAATGGTTTGGCAGAACGTGCAGTTCAAAGTGCAGAACAGTTACCAGAGAAGTCAAAACAAGGTAATAGTGATGTTTTCCTGAAGGTCAGAAATGTTCCTCGTAATAAACATCTTGGTTCTCCTGTTCAGAGATTTCTAACGAGACAAACCAGAACCACATTACCAATCAGTAGTCAATTGTTGACTCCATGTATCAAGAACAACAGTTCAGTGAAAGCCAATCTGTTGAAGAAACGCCTAACCCAGAAGTCCTACTATAATAAAACCAGCAAACCGCTCAATCTATTATGTGAAGGAGAAGTGGTAAGGACGCAAATGTCCAAAGGTTATGAATACACTGGTGTCGTAAAGAATATTTGTCCAGAGCTGAGATCATACATTGTAAAATCACACGGAGCAGAGTTTTGGCAGAAATGAAAACATTTGAGACCAGTGCCCGAGCCTATACCACAGCACATAGCCTGTGAGAAAGACCATCTCAGAGTGAGTTGTCTGGTGTTCCAATTCCTGAGGAAGTTCCAGAGAATATTCCCATTCCTGTGATGAATCCAGAAGTTCTTGAGATGAGTTGTTCACCAAAGACTGTCTCTGTTGCTAAATGTAGTCCAGATTGTTGTTACTTGATGAGATTTGGTCTTATCTCTAAACCCTGTAGCAGATGCATGGCAACCTGGACATGAACACTGCTTTGTTTCTACAAATGTTACATTACAAAACATGAGTGAAATAAATGTTGTAATAAGAAAAACATAGAACATATGTTTCATAGTACAGTCCATTGGAAAAAAAAATAGTTGTGTAAGAACTTACCATAACCTTAGATGTCCTTCTCTTCCTATGTTACAGTACTCATGACTGTAGGGAGGTTGCTGCCTGCAGCATCGGACATCCGGCCAGTATACCAAAGTCTTAGGAATAGGGGTACATGTGACATTTGATTTCAGGGCCATAAACTGACATTGGCTATACAGATGATGTCTGCATGTACCCACTTCAGAATGGACTACTGAATACAGTACTACCCCAGGAAGCAAAGAAGAGGAAGGAGGAAGCTTTTCAGACACACATGTAAGACCAGGCAAGGGATGCCTCATGGAGGCACATGCCTGATGGTGAGGTTTGGTAGATGGAGAGAAATCTGTCCCCTCAGGTGGCTTAATAGAAAGAGAGGGCATAGGAGGGCGAGTCTGAATATTGCAACATGGAAGAGGACATCTAAGGTTATGGTAAGTTCTTGTACAACTATTCTTTGTCCTTCTATTCTCATGTTACAGTATTCATAACTGTAGGGAGAGTACCAAATCTTTAGGTATGAGCCTGGGAGGAAGGATGAGGTCCTTGGTCTATAAGGCCATGTAAAATGGACCTAGCAAACCCACTTATGGCCCTAGAAGCCAAATCTAGTTTGTAATGCCTGGTAAAGGTGTGGACTGATGACCAGGTAGCAGCTTCTAAGATAGAAGTGTAGTCTACCCCCTGAAGAAAGCAGCTGTGGAGGCAGCTGCCCTAGTGGAATGACCCCTCACACTTTCAGATAGGACTTTACCATGAAAATATTAGCATGCAGAGATAGTCTTGCATATCAATGGAGAGAGAGAGTCTGTTTAGAGACTGCCTTTCCCAAGGTCCTTGGGTGAAAGGAGACAAACAGCTAGTCAGACAATCTAATGGGTTTAGTCTTGTCAAGATAACACCCGAGTTGTCTGTGGATGTCTAGGGAATGTAGAGTTCTTTCAGAGGAATTTAGAGCTTGAGGGAAGAAGACAGGAAGGTTAATGCACTGATTCAAGGATAGCTCAATACCCATCTTAGGCATGAAGGAAGGGGGTTAGTCTCGAGGGAGACCCTGTCTTTATGGAAAATGAGGTAAGGAGTGATGGCCATCAGGGCTTGGATTTTAGATACCCTCCTGGCGGATGTGAGGGCCATCAGCAGTACTGTTTTCCAGGTACATAGCTTCGGTGAAGCAAAGTGGGCTGGCTCAAATGGAGGTAAAGTGAGTTTTTCCAGGACAAAATTTAGGTCCCATGTAGGCAGGATTGGCTTACGAGGGGGTCTGATATGGAGGACCCCTTTCAAAAAGAGCTTAACCTCTATTCTGGATGCCAGAGGAGGTACCAAAGAAAGACAAGCTGAAATCGCAGACAAGTGGGCTTTAACAGAAGAGTATGTTAGTCCTGAATGAAGAAGCTCACACAAGTAAGGATGGACCATGGATTCAGGAATGAGTAAAAAAGTCCTGTTTTTTTTTATAACACCACCTGGAGAATCTTTTCCATTTTGCCACATAACTTCTCCTACCACTGGGTTTCCTGGCCTCCTGCAGGATATTGAGTACATCCTCTGAGTAAAGGTGCCTGAAGGGGTTCAGCACCCTATCTCACACAAAGTGAGCCTGAAATTGCTCACCTGAGGGTGTATTAGGGACCCCATTCTTGTGTCAGTAAGTCTAGATGGTAGGGTAAACTGTGGTGCTTGCCCTTGGCTAAAAGGTGAGGAAGGGGAAACCAGTGCTGTCTTGGCCAGAAGAGAGTCACCAGCAGGATTTTTGGTTTGTCCCTCTGAATCTTCAGGAGGACCTTCTGAATCAGTGTGAAGGGGGTGAAGACATAAAGGTACATCCCTGCCTAAGAGAAACAGGAGGCATCCACTTAACAGGCCGGGGGATGTGGATCCCTCATACAAAAGAGGCATCTACCTGTTCTGGGAGGAGGCAAACAGGTCTGTCTGAGGAATGCCCCACTTGTATACAAGATCTAGGAACACCTCTGTGTGAAGCATCCATTTGTGACAGGGTGCAGAAGTACTGGTGAGAGTATCTGCCCTTGCATTCTCTGCTGAAGGAATGTACACTGCTTGCAGGTGAATATGCAGAGTAGAAGCTAGAGACCAAATCTGATGGCTTGGCTGCAAAGAGGGTAAGACCTTGTCCCTCCTGCTTATGTACCACAAGACAGTCATACTGTCTGTCACTACTTTCAAGGTGCCAGGGAGGAGAACTGGTTAGAAATCTGTAATGCTAAGTAAAGGGCCCTCATCTCTTGGATGTTGATGTGGTCCCCTTTGCCTGAGTGAAGACCACTCCCCCTGCACTTTGCTTAGTTTTTGCTGGTGGTGTAAAACTGCCCCCCAACCCAGATCTGAAGCATCTGTGAATATTTGCTGTGAGGGTGGGGGTAACTGCAAGGGTATGCCCTAGTTGAGATTGATGGCTGTAATCCACCATTCCAGCTCTCTTTTCAGGCATGGTACTAAGGGGAGGGAGATATCCAGAGGATGGGAATGTTGGTTCCAATGAGTCTTTAGTACCCACTGAATCTTCCTCATATGCAGCCTTGCCAGAGGAAGCATTGGTATCAAGGATGCCATTTGTCCCAGGACTCTCAGAAATTCTCTGGCTTAAAGTGTTTGAAGAGAGAGAAGCTTCTGAAGGTAAAGAGTTAGGTCTTTTACCTTCTGGCAGGGAATGAAAGCTGCCATCATGTCAGTTTTTATCCTGCACCCTAGAAAGACAAGGGTCTTTTGTAGGGGTCAGATGGGACTTCTCGTGGTTCACCGTGAACCCCAGGTCTGTCAGGGTTCTGGTCACCAGGTGTAGGTGATGTTGCAGGATGTGAAGGTTCTGGGGAAGTATTAACAGATCATCTAGATATGGGTATATTTGAATGCCCTCTGTTCTTCAGTGGGCAATCACTGGTGCTAGACGCTTTGTGAACACCCTGGAAGCTGTGGAGAGCCAAAAAGGTAATGCAGAAAATTGAGAATGCAAGGAACTTACTGAAAAATGTAGGAATTTCCTGTAGCAAGGGTTAATAGGGATGTGAAGGTAGGCATTCTTCAGATCCACAGATACCATATGGGTCTGGTAGGGAATGAGGGGCAATAGCAACTACAAGGTGAGCATTCTGAAGGTGTGAACCTTTAGGTAAAGGCCGAGTACGGGCAAATCCAGAAGTGATCTCCATGGACCATCTTTTCTTGGGATCAAAAACATCCTTGAGTAAAATCCCTTGTTTACCTGCTGTGGTGGGACTTTTTCTATGATGTCCTGGGCCTGATGTCGATTCAGAATAGAGGGGAAAAGATAGAGCTGGACTGAGGTATCCCCTGGAAGGGGGGTAGAGCCCAAGTCATAAAATAACCTTTTTGAATTATGTAGAGGACCCAGGCGTCTGAGGTGATCTACCGCTAGGTAGGTAGGGAGAGGGTGAGGCAAAGGGACAGGGGGGTGGAGAGAGGTAGTGGGTTTGAGTCACAGTTGAGGGGTTCTGTCCTGGTCAGGCTGCCTCTGAAAGGGAGTATTACTGGAGGAAGGGGTTCTATGAGTGAAATGTTCCCTAGTTTGCCTCCATCCTTTAGCCTGTGGTGGAGCAGAAGATGATGACTGTGTCCTAACAAAGGAGGTCCTTCAAGAGTAGTTTCTATGGTACCTAGGGATAGGTGAGACCAGTAAATGTTTTAAATTTTGCAACTCCTTACCCTTTTCTTGCAGGGATTTGAGGAGTTCTGCAGATGATTCCCAAAGAGGGCCTCATCTAGTGCTGCATCCAGCAACTTGGTTTGTACATCTATAGAGACAGGTTGTAGCCTCACCCAGGAGTATCTTCACAATACAGAGCCAGAAGCTGCAGATTCTAAAGAGGCCTCCACCGCATCGTAACTGCACTTAAAGGGGTGCTATTCACCTGTGAGGCAGAGGAGAGAAGGGAAGGGAGTTTAGTTGGGTCTTAGCATACGAGTCTGGTACATCAGGTATGAGGGCAGAAGCCTTAGAAAAGGTATCTAGAACAAACCTGGTCATGTGGGTTTGATAATTTAGGGCTCTGATGGCAAGAGTTGAAGTAGTATAGACCTTGTTCCATAACTTGCTGTCCTTGTCAGTAGGCAATAAAGAGGTAGAAGGCAGTTGTCTAGAGGATTTGTCAGCTGAGACTGTTACGACTGCAGGAGGGTTCTTGAACAGGTACGGAGTATCCTGAGGAACTTTATAGAACCTGTCTGGGCATGTAAAAGCTGGGGGTGAGAGTCAGGGGACCTGTGAAGCAGCCAAAAAGGCATCTTGAAAGCCTGGAAGCAAGGGAGGGACTGAGTGATCTGTAGTAATTCAAAATATCTCATTTTTTGTTCGTTTCTGAGACATCTGAGGCCTGACATTTGAAGTGTTCTCTCAGAGAGATTGCATCTCCAAAAGAAAATTCTTCCCCTGGAGATTCAGGACTGAGAGAGTCTCCTCTTCCTCAGGGGTAATGAAGTCCTTGGGGGATTCAATTGAAGAGCAATAAGTAAGGGAGTCTTCAGAAGTGGAGTATTCCTCCTGAGACTCTTCTAAGGCCTGCACAGGAGTAGGAGCAGGTGGAGGCACCTGTGATTGTAGGGCTTGAAATGCCCTGAAATGACTTTGGGAGAAAACTTCCCATCCAGGGGCATATTGCTGTTCTCTATGTTTTAATTTGTTCTCTCTTCAGAGGAGCTGAAAGATGGGTCGATTTAGAGGCCGACCTCTGTGAGGATTGCAGTGCAGGAGAAGGCCCCTCCAACACCATAAGCCGTGGTGGTTCCCCCTTGCCATGAGGCTCTGATGGCTGATCAACCTCAGCAGATGTACTAAGCATTACCATCAGGCCAGCTTCCATTATGGTTCCTGGTTCCAACTGAGAAATAGATGTCCGATGGGACCCTGGGATAACATCTGCATTGAGAGTCTCACCAGACTACTGAGGCACAGCATGCATGTCAGGCCTATCTTTTTTGGTCTTCTTCCTAGGCAGCTCATCGGAAGTACCTACCTCACCCTCCATACCCAACGTCAGATGCTAGAGTCTCTGGTTCTCGAGATAGAGTTTGAGAGCAGCCAGACAGCTGCAAAGACTTTTAGATACAAATAATTTACAAATGTTGCAAGATGTATGGTCATGGGCCTCCCCTAGACAAAACAAACACTTATCATGCATGTCCTTGTGTGAAATTTGTCTTCCACAAGCTCACTTCCTTCTTTCTAGTTGACATGTACATCTGAAAAGCTAAGAAACACATAACAAAAAACCCAAAGGGTACTCATCTGTAGTGTACGGCCATCAAACAAGTGAACTACTTCATGAAGCTGGCGATCAGAGGTCAGAAGATCACTGCGGCAGAAAAGTTCTGAAGTGGGTACATGCAGACATCACCTTTATACCCAATGTCAGTTTATAGCTCTGACATCAAACGTTGCACGTACCCCTGCTCCTAAGACTTTGGTACACTGGCCAGATGTCCAGTGCTGCAGGCAGCAACCTCCCTATAGTTATGAATACTGCAACATGAGAATAGAAGGACATCAATAACATGAGTTGGAGAATATGTGAGGAAAAATTCAATAGCTATATTATTTGTTACATAGAGGATAAATGAGATCTGAGCCAATTCTAATAAGATATTTAGAGAGATATCAGAGATTACATGATTATGAGGTGAAATTGAGTGATGTCATAGCATGAGAGAGGTATTCACATTATGGTTACAGAAGGAAAGAGGATGGAGACAATTAGATTATGAGTGGAGGGTAGTGTGTCTTCATGTAGCTTAGGTGAGTTGGGAGGAAAGAGGAAGAGGAAAGGTCTGCAGAGATGAATTCAATAAGGTATGGTAGTGGGGAAAACAAAATGGATTGGATCAGGAGGCTGGAGAGGATTGTGATCTAGGTTGAAGGGGTGAATGAAGTATAGTGATTAAGTTCAGCCAGGATTTTGACATGAGGAACACAGATCACCAGTGCTATCAAATGTTATCTTTAAATATACATAGCATATGGTACACTGTACATGATACTTGTGCTTTAGCAAATTAGTGGCATACTCATTTACAGAATGCATTTTCAGCTGTAAATGAATAAGGAATTCTAAAATAAATGGATAATCGAAATCAGTTAACCACAGAATTCACATAGATTTTAAATCAACTTCTACGGAAAAAAAATCACAAAAAATATACACCTAAATATTAAATTAACTAGAATAAAGTCATTGCTCGCAGTACTAGTTGTGAAGGTCACATAAAAGCTAGAATTCCATTACCTCATGTGCAGTAGCTTCTGCTTACTGTTGTTCGCAGTCACGCCTCTTTTTAGCACTAAGGATTAATAAATTACAAACCAACACTCTGGTAAATATTTTTGTCTACAAGCTATCCCTTTCTTCCTACAAACAATGAAAAACAGTGGTAAAAAAATAAATAAAAATAAATATCTTGCTAGGCAACTGCACAATCACAAATCAACACAGGACTGTTTAAATAAGCTCTGGACTGTCACTTCTGCAGTCTGTGAGAATTTATAGCTGACTAGGCCCCTTGGTATGGCTACAAATTGCCTAAAACCTATCCCTTTCTAACAAACAGCGAAAATGAGAGGCAAAACAACAAAATATAAATCAAAGCAAATCTAGTCTAAAAGCTATTCCTTTCTTACTACAAACTGTGAAAAAGACTGGTAAAAAATAAATAATCTCTTACCAGGCAAATGCACGATCAACCCAAAACAAGACTATTTAGATAAACTTTGGATTATCTTCTCTCTGCAGTCTTATGAATTTACAGGTGACTAGGCCCCTTGGGATGACTAGAGTTTGCCTGTCTAAAACATATCCCTTTCTACCAACAAAAACAAAATATAAATCAATTTATTCAACTTATCTATAAAAGCTATCCCTTTCTTCCTACAAACAGTGAAAACAGTGGCCAAAAATAAAATATAAATTAAAATAAATCTTGTATCAGACAACTGCACAATTACAAACCTTACAGAATTGTTTAAACTCTGGATTGTCCTGTTCAGTCTGTGTGACTAGGGCCCTTGGAATGGCTAGAGTTTGCAATTCTAAAACCTATCCCTCTTCCAAAAACAGTGAAAATTAGAGGTAAACCAACAATATAAATCCAAGCAATTCTTCTTGTTTAGAAGCTATCACCTTCTTCCTGTAAACACTTAAAAATTAAATCAAAACAGATCTTCGCTTACCAGGCAACTGCACAGTCAGTCACAAACTAGATTGTTTAGACAAGTACCTTTTAAGATAGGAAGGAGCCAATGACCACTACTTCATGGGGTTTGTCTACTTTAAACCATTGTGGCAGAACCTCCTGCATCTGTATGTCCTTGCCTTTCTTTCTTTTTTTTTTTTTTTCCATTTACCATAGATGTTTTATTTATTTGCATTTGCAAACTGGGTAGGTATGCTGGCATGACCAAGGTCAAGAAGCATAACAAAAGCAATAAAGCATATTAATGAAATAAAATGAGTGCTACACATTATAATTATGAGTCAAACTGAATGAATGCAGGTAATATTAAGTAATAGTTGACTTATAAAATAATACAAAGTTGTACAAAAGAAATAGTACATAGAAAACATGGAACAGTTTTCTTACTGAAAGAAATCAGATTAAATTAGAAAAAAGTACGTAAACGTAGTCCTTCAAAGAAGCTATAATCAGTTTGCAAAAAACTCAGTACAAGAAAAAAGCAGTAGATGACACCAAAAAGAATTATGTAACAGGCCTTAGATTCTATTGGCTTAAAATTGTATGATTTTAAAATTTTCCTGAAAACAAAAGCATCTGTAGGTGCTTTTCTGCTGTGCTAGTAGCTTATCCCTGAAGAACGCAAAGTTATCATTAGGTATATCTGCAGGAAGGTGGTACCAAACAGCACAATCCACCTCTTTGAAATTCTTTTTGCCTAGGGTGGAAAGAAAATGTAGTTGTTCTAATCTCACAGCAATTATGCATAATACATCTAAGTATATAGAGATTATGTCTAACAGATACAGTCTTGATGCATGTGTTTACTGTGCGGGTGTTGACAGCAGTGAGAAATGAGCAGATATCACTAGTCTGATATGCAAAGCCATGGAAAGAATCATGACATGATTAACAATGGCATTAGAAATCATCAGACGCTAAATTTAACCCGGTTTGGTTTCATAAGGAACAGATCATGCCTACTCGACCTGATAAACTTCAAGGTAGTCACCAATGCAATGTAAAAATTGTGCATACTTGACCTGGCTAAGACATTTGATAAAATACCCCAATTATGCACTGTAGGAAAACTCACAGAATTAGGTATAAACCCTTATGCCACATGTGGATGACTGTGTGGCTCTCAGAGAGGACCCAAGAAGTTAGCAGAAGTTGCCATTCCCCACAAAGAGGCTGGTCACTACTGAAATCCTTCATGGCTATGTGCTGCGTCCATTCCTTTTTGGCATCTACTTTTCTGAAGTAGAGGCCAATGTCAAGGATCTCTGGACAACCAAGTTTGCAGATGATTTCAATCTGCACACAGTCACAGAATCCCCCCCACAAACACTAATATCCCCAAGAAGGGTTGACTCTGAAATAATAAATGGTGCCACAGCCATGGTCTAAAACACAATGCAAAGAAATGCAGAATACTATCCTTTGGGAAGTGGACTACCCCTGGAAATTACCTCATCAATAACACACTCTAAGAGAATACCTAGAAGCTGGGATTTAGAAACACACTTAGCAAACTGGCCTTTGATCACCATGTATCTGTGCGAGTAAGGAAATAATTTTATGCTGAATAACTTATAAGCAAGAGTGTGCCATCTAGGTCCAAGGAAGTCATTGTTCCACTGTATTCATAGGTGTGCACTAGGCTAATGGCCCTGGAGCCTTTACAATCCTAGCCCATAGGATTACCCTGACATCATGCCACCCGACCTTAGTTCCCAGTGGCTCTGTCGAGTAAAGCCACTGGAGTGATCCCCGGGGTGAATTTTCTATTTCCCATCCACTCATCAAGATTTCTCTTGAAGAGGGCCAGTGAGGTGCTCTGCTTGACATGTATGGGAAGTCTATTCCATAGCAAGGGCAGTCTCTGGGTTATGAACCTGTCCCTCCAGCATGTTCTGTTGATTGTAGTAATGAGGTTGAAGTCTCTGGAGTGTGTAGTGTGGAAGGATTAGGATTTCTTCAGCTGTAGCATTTTTAACAGAGCTGGGTCACACATGGCTTTGTAAGTCAAGCAGAGTTCATCTCTAAGTAGGCGATATGAGACAGAATAGTTGGGAGTTTTTTTAGTCTGTCCATATAGGACAAATGTTTAAGGCCTAGGATCCTCTTTGCGAGGTACTTTCGTGGCCTCTCCAGTTGTTGCAGGTGTTTAGTGAGGTACATGCGAAATGGGGCATTGTACTCAATGATTGGCCTAATGAGGGAAGAGTAGAGGGAAGTCAATGACCTCTTTCTTCCTGGATGCAAAACCCTTAGTAATGAGATGTGCCACATAGAAGGACTTTCTGACCACAGTGGCAATGTGGTGGTCAAAAGAGAGGTTGCTGTCAACCTGTGTTCCCAGATCTCTCATACTACCATCGATGTGGTAATTCATGGGAACCAGGTTTTTCCCAAAGGAGATGACGACACATTTTTTGGCATTGAGCTTAAAGCCATGGTTCTGACACCAGTTATTGGTCTCAGTGAGGCCTTTCTGTAGGATGTCAAAATCACTTGGGGAGTTAATAATAGCTCCTAACTTGCAATTGTCTGTGAACTTTGTCAGCCAGAGTCCCTTTGTATTAGCCTGGACTTCAAAGAAGTAAATAACAACCAGGAGAGGACCCAGGACTGAACCCTGTGGGACTCCACTCATGACTGATCACACATTACACCAGAGTACAATGCCCCCTTCATGCAACAACTGGAACATCCTCAAAAAATAATACAGGGCATAAACATCTCCTTCACAGATTGCCTCAAAGCCATATCCTGGTACTAGTCTCCTACAGACTTTTGAGGGGTAATCCATACCTGGTACACAGGGTATCCCTTGTATCCTGCTCTGATGGACCTTGTGCATATCCATAAAACAAATAGCATCAACATTACCCAATCTAGGGACTTAAACTTTGCTTGCAACCTTAACAGGGCATACTGGAGGGATAGGTATGTGCCTTAGAGACAACCCCTTCTCTAGAACAGGCTTTCCATCCATGTGAAGCATTTTCTTCCATAACCCAATTCAAATGCAATTTGGCCAATTCAACAGGGAATCAGAAATTCAAACCTGCTCTACCAAATATATCTCAAAGACGATGACAGCCTGTAAATTACTGACATCAGCCCTAGTCTACATATATAACTTAGAATGATATTAAGGCTCCTAAACTTTTCATTCGGGATGTATGAATAGACTTAAAAATGACCCCTGTGGTCATTAGCCTAGTGTACACCTATAAACCTGTGTCTGCAGGTTTGGTAGATACTCGTATGGTATTTGTCAATCCAATATTGTTTGATTTTCAAGGAGTAGAAACAAAATTAATTTTTCACTAATGCCCAAAGAACGATATAAAACTAGTACCAAAAAAGGTCCAAGGAGTCCAAGCACCCGGGTAGTGCCACAGCAAACTCACTAACAATATAAATCCACGCTGTAGAAAGATGAATCAAGTCACAGCAATAATGGATAATTTATTCTTCAAAAAACTCACACAAGCACAAAAACGAATTAACCCGGGTTTTGTCCGATATGACGAACTTCTTCAGAATACATATTAATTTTTCAAAAGCCATAGCAGCATGTTGGTTACATGCCCACTGTTTTGGTGTAAATTCATAGTCATTGAGTGGTCATATTTACTGAATCTCACTATAGAATTTTGGAAGATAGAGCAACTGTAGCATTTCAATTGTGTGATGTCATCACTGTCATGGGGCATATTTAATATATCTGTACATGTGGACTTGACATAACAGTCTGAATTCATATCTAGCATGAGGAATTGTACTTTGGCAGTGTTTGGCATAGCAATATTACTGATACAATGAAAGCACCTGCGGCATAAACAAGTGTATTTCAACATACCTGATGTTATTTTAAAGACAAAGTACTGTTATGTTGATAAAATCTTGATTAAATAGCTAATAAGAGCTTCTAGCAAAACACTGCACTATAGGTGATATAAACGTGTTGGTAGTGAAGAGTGCTACCTGGAAACATGCAGAGATATTTTTATTTTTGGTTTTTAAATAGTTTTAGGCCCTAGGACATCATTTGTACTGGCCCAGCCCCAGTGCCCCATGTTCATACCGAGTATTCCAGACATCCTCTTACTCCTCAGACTTGCTATGGAATTGCTTGGGCTAGTCATGGATCCTAAGGATGTCCTGAGGGCTAGGCTCATCTGTGCTTCCATACAGGGGGGGGGGGGGAGTTTATGTCCTACCCACTTCCTTTTCCCCACACCCATGGTCACTGATTGCAGATGAGGGCAGGTCTCCTCTCTGAGCCACATCTCCCCTTAAGTAGCATATCAACAAGTGACATCCTTACACAGGACAGACTCTACTTTGTAAACGCTATGAATGAGTACAAAGAAAATGAAGGCAATGTAACTACAATAATAAGGAAGCAAAAGTTTACAGCTAAGGAAAGGAAACAAACCCACTCTTACCAAAGATGGTGCAAACAGAAGAGTTTTTTAATGAAATGACTAAAAGATGGAAGGTTATTTTTAGGTGGAAAAAAAAACTATACCACCAGCAACGAACAAGCCAACCAATTTATTATTTAGCACCTCTGCTATACAGCTGTATAGCCGAGGTGCTAAGTAATAAATTGGTTGGCTTGTTCGTTGCTGGTGGTATAGTTTTTTTTGTTTTGCTTTTTTAGTAGCATTTTGTGTTTTTAGGTGGAAACCTGAATATAGATGACAGTTTAAATACTGAGGTAAAGAGGGAGGGAGTAGTAGGGTATGGACAGTTAAGATATTGGGGGCTGAGGTAGTTTAAAACCAAGTTGCTGGCAGCACGTTTAAGATTTTTCTTTTCAGAAAAGAGAAAGTATGGGATGCTCGGGTTGATGGTATATTGGTATTACACAATAAGCAGTTGCAGGTTTAAGACTAAATGTTGCAGGAATGAAGGAATAAGAAAAGGAATATCAGAAGGTTGAGTGTACTTAAATTTGGAAGGAGAAAAGAAGTTGAACATAAAATTGGTGGCCATTATCTTTGACAAAGATTATATAATATTAACCAAGATATTACAACTAAGGTTGAATAAAGTGGCACTTTTAATAGGACAGCAAAAAGAATAAATATTCAGAAGATGTGGGTTAGGGAGAGAACTGATATGTTTAATACTAACAAGGGAACATCAAGTGGTTGGGAGAAGAAGATATGTTAAAATTTCATATAAGATAAGATGGTGTAGTGGTACATTGCTCTGACTATAGTGTACAGGGTTATGGATTTGAGGCTTGGGACTGATGTTTTGGGTGGGAAGATAGCATAATGGTTAAGGTGTTTACCTTACAGATGGAAAGTGCAGGGTTTGATTCTCACATGGGGTAATTGGCTAGGCTTGAAATGGCTCATAAGGGCAGTTAGCCTACTTCAAACATATTTTACATCACCTGCTGAGTAGAACTGAATAAAATAAATCAAGATATTGAGGGTATGTTGGAAAGAGAAATATATTTCAGTTTTAAACAGAACATTAGGAGTTACTTCTGATAAAATAGGATTGATATCGATAAGTTTATGGAAGGACTTTCAGAATTAGAATGTAAAGATATGAAACATAAAATCAGTCTTGAGTAAAGCAAGCTATTTTTCACAGTTTTTTTCCTATTCCTGAACAGCTGGAAACTCAATTGCTGGGTTTGGTATTTTTGGTTATATGGGATTACTGACAATGGGGCAGGGGGTCCACAGAGTATGGCAAAGGGTGGCTTGAATATGATTCAGAAAAAGAAGTTATGTACTCACCATAACGTTCCATCTGAGTAGGTAACTTCATTTGTCTGCAACCTGTGGGTATCGGATCCGAGCCGGCAGCTTTCCAAGCTTAGAGATCTGAGCTCCAAGCTCCTCCCCTTACCCATAAAACCCTCGGATCGAATTTGCCAGAGAAGGCAATAGAAAGTTTCTATAACCTAGTAATCCTCATCACTTTGCAATGGTGAGGTCTGAAC
The DNA here is from genome assembly GCF_019279795.1 of Protopterus annectens. Classification (NCBI taxonomy): domain Eukaryota; kingdom Metazoa; phylum Chordata; order Ceratodontiformes; family Protopteridae; genus Protopterus; species Protopterus annectens. The sequence continues at coordinate 86,034,740 of NC_056743.1, forward strand.
AAGGTATACACAGGCTCGAAACTAGCAAAAACCATAGGTCAGGGGGAAGGAGAGAGGGCCGGTTGCAGACAAATGAAGTTACCTACTCAGATGGAATGTTATGGTGAGTACATAACTTCTTTATCTGAAATAGTTAACTTCATTTGGTCTGCAACCTGTGGGACAGAGTCCCCAGCTACCAGAAACTTGGGAGGCCCTTATGGAAGGATATTCCGGAGCACTGCGGAGCCAAAAGAAGTGCGTCCTCTGGATATGAGATCCAATTTATAGTGTGAAATGAAGGTATGTGAAGAAGTCCAAGTTGCTGCTGCAAAAATGTCACCTAGAGAGACCCTTGACCAAAATGCAGCAGAGGTAGCCATAGATCGTGTAGAATGGGCTCGCACTTTTAGGGGCTCAGGATGACCAGAACTTTTGTAGGTGAGGAGGATACATTGAGAGATCCATCTAGCTAATGTAACTTTAGTGACTGGCTTCCCAAAACATGATTTTGCAAAGGACACAAAAAGTTGGTCAGATTTCCTGATATCTGCTGTTCTGTTCAGGTAGAAACGTAGCTGTCTGTGAACATCTAAACAATGGAGTCTGTACTCTCCTTTATTCTGAAAATTTGGAAAGAAGACCGGTAGCTGGATAGACTGATTGATATTGGCCTCTGAAGAGACTTTGGGCAGGAAGGCGGGATTAGTCCTGAGGGAGACCCTGTCCTTATGAAAGATGATGTATGGGGGCTTACAGCAAAGAGCGTGAAGCTCTGAAATTCTCCTGGCAGAAGTAATGGCAATCAAGAAGATTGTCTTCCAAGATACATACTTTAATTCTACTGTGGACGCCAGTTCAAATGGGGGCCCAGTTAAAGCTTGAAGAACTATGGTAAGATCCCATGGAGGTACTGCATCTCTGATCGGGGGGTCTTAATAAGAAGGCTCCTTTCATGAATGATTTACAGATCTTGGATGAAGCCAGAGGTCCTGAGCTGTTACTGATATGAAAGTGGGAGATAACTGCCAACTAGACTTTAATAGTGAAAAAACAGCAGCTCTGGGAACAAACGGATGGAGTTGACTGTGTCAGTCTAAGTTATGTACGAAGCCAAGTACAAAACGGAGCCAAAACCCTGGGTGTAAATCACATTAACGCCTTTTATTCCAATAGTACGTTTTCGTCCTTCTAAACAGAGTGACTTCTTCAGATGTAACATAAAACAATCCCAAGCACATATTTATATCCCATTTACATTAATTGTTTAATTAAAACCATCATTTATTCAAATGAGTTTGTTTAAAATCAACCTATCTAGTATCTGCATTCATGAATAATTCATCAAACTTTTTCAAAATGCTTATTTGGCATAAAAATCATTCTGACTAATCTTGCCCTTCCACATAAACATATTACAACCAAAAAGTAGATTGTATTGTCCTTATTCAAGAACATACCTGTTGTAAAAATGTTTTATATTAATTATAAAGGTTATTTCTAACTTGAATTTATAATACTTTCTTGTGAGGAAGTTAAAACATAAAAATAAAGTTAAAATTCAAAGTAAAATGTATGATGTAAATATGAAACTTAAATCCTTGTGTGTATTTATATTTCATAAAAATATACATTAAAATTATTTCATTAAATATCATACTTTTATAGTTTGGCAGATCTTAATTTAAGTAGTGGCATAATGGAAATAAATTCATTAAGGCCAGGGTAGTTGATGGCATCTAAAGTTAGTTGCCACCAAAGTTCTCGAAATTCAATTCTTTCTTCCCATTAGATGAATTTTTGGAATGGTTAAATACAACCAGTCCCTTTCTAAAGTTTACCCACAAGATTACAGAAAACAAGGTACAATATTTGGACGTATAAATTTACAAACTCAATAATAAGTTAGAAACAAAAGTGTATAGAAAAAACACCTTCTGCAATTCCTTTTTGCATTATGATAGTGCACACCCTCTACATTGTAAAAAGAACATAATAAAATGTCAATTTGTTAGAGGGAGTCGTATGACTAGCAGAAAGGAAGATTTCGAGGAGGAGTGTAACTTGTTAGAATCTATGTTCTTAGAAAGGGGATATCCCTTTAAACTTGTTAGGGAGATAAGGGAAGAAGTAGTTAAGGGTAGAATTGATAGATTTAAACCTATAGTGAATACTACCTATTCAGAAAGAACTAGCTCTATACAAAAGGAAAATAACACTTCCAGTTTTGAGAAAACCTTAGTATTAGAGTATAATGGACTTAACAATATAATAAAGAAAAGGTTTTTAAAAGAATGGGAACGTTTCACGTCCATTACAGATATAGAAAAAATACCTAGAGGTCCTCAAAAGATAACATTTAAAAACTCTAGGAACCTAAGACTGCTTTTGGAAAATAAACCCATTAAATCTAACAGAAACAAATTTGGGACCTACAAATGTGGTAGGTGCAACCAATGCCAATATATTATGAATGTAGAGAAATTCTACTTGGAAAGCAGGAATAAGTGGCTAGGTAGTAAAGAATATTATAATTGTGATTCTAAAGGGCTGATTTATTTAGCTTGGTGTATAGTGTGTAAATCCTTCTATATAGGCAAAACAGAGAGAAAGCTAAAAAGAAGGATTTACGAACACTATTATGACATCTCTATTAAAAAAGACACTAGTGCACTTTACAAACACTTGATTACATGTCCCGATGCTAAATTCCTCTTTACAGTGTTAGAACAGGTCAAAGCAGATGGTAGAGGAGGGCCATGGGAAGAAAGAATTGAATTTAGAGAACTTTGGTGGCAACTAACTTTAGATGCCATCAACTACCCTGGCCTTAATGAATTTATTTCCATTATGCCACTACTTAAATTAAGATCTGCCAAACTATAAAAGTATGATATTTAATGAAATAATTTTAATGTATATTTTTATGAAATATAAATACACACAAGGATTTAAGTTTCATATTTACATCATATATTTTACTTTGAATTTTAACTTTATTTTTATGTTTTAACTTCCTCAAGAAAGTATTATAAATTCAAGTTAGAAATAACCTTTATAATTAATATAAAACATTTTTACAACAGATATGTTCTTGAATAAGGACAATACAATCTACTTTTTGGTTGTAATATGTTTATGTGGAAGGGCAAGATTAGTCAGAATGATTTTTATGCCAAATAAGCATTTGGAAAAAGTTTGATGAATTATTCATGAATGCAGATACTAGATAGGTTGATTTTAAACAAACTCATTTGAATAAATGATGGTTTTAATTAAACAATTAATGTAAATGGGATATAAATATGTGTTTGGGATTGTTTTATGTTACATCTGAAGAAGTCACTCTGTTTAGAAGGACGAAAACGTACTATTGGAATAAAAGGCGTTAATGTGATTTACACCCAGGGTTTTGGCTCCGTTTTGTACTTGGCTTCGTACATGACTTAGACTGACACAGTCAACTCCATCCGTTTGTTCCCAGAGCTGCTGTTTTTTGTTATTTATTGGTTTCCTTACTGGGAGTTGCCTTCGGTGTTTTTCTTGGTTTTTAGTGCTTTGTCGGCAACACGGACATGGAGTCTAACCTAGTTCCTGATCCTAAGGGACAGGAAGACGTAGGTAGGACGCGCAAGCTGATAGGACAGCTCACGGAGTTGATAGACCTGCTGACTCCCCTTAGTTTGTCCCTACTACACCAACATAGTGAAAGTAACATGCAGAGGGCTTATGGAGGTGGAAGGAACAACGTAATCAATGGAGAGGATCACGAGGATGGGAGAGAGCTTATGGGCACCAATTTAACCGCCGGCGACTCCGACAATCCGAACAGTGATGCCTTTAACCCGTTGAACACCCCACTTGCTTTGCAGAACCAAGAGGGACAAACCGGTACTGGGCTTGATAAGGGGAGTACAGCTAGGAGTATGCCTGAGTTTCGCAGGCACAATACGGGTACTGGAAACGTTCTTTCTTACAATGAGGATTTAAATTCTTGGTTAAATTACAAATGTGACTTCAAAGCAAATTTTAACATTCCTGATTCTAAGTACAATAACAATACTTATACGTTGATGCTGAATGACCTATCTAGACTTATGAGTAAATACAGAAATTTGAAAATAGAGAACGAGTATTTAAATGAATGTGTGCATAAAGAAATTGTTCCCAAAGGCCTTAGGCTTTGGAAATTTCCTAACAATGTGATTACTGGTTCTGAATTTCACAAAGAATTACTTAATGTTTTTAACAATTGTGGTTTAAATGTCTTAAAACTTATGATTAAGAATAATAACCAGGTTATGGAAATATTACACAAAGACATTAATGAACTTGATTCACGTATTAAAAGTGATTTGTTATTCTCTGTGAATGAGGAGAAAATAAAGTATTTTAATCTTAGGAAAGATATAGAAAGTAAATGTAATGATGTCATTAAAAGGAAACTAAAAAAGTTAGAAAGGGACATGTTAGAGTACAAAAATAATACATGTTACCCAAAACCGCCATTTAGAAGGGACTATTACAAGGAAGGGCGGAACAATTATAATGTATACAACAATGAAGGAGAAGAAGAGAGACATGAGGTTTTTAATGATTTTAATATTAGTAGAGAAGAACAGATTAATTATGACCAGGAATTTCCACCACTAAGGAGATCGGAGAGGTTATTGAACAGAATGGGACAACAACCGGAACAACAAAATTTTCAGGGGAGGGGAGGGAGGAGGGGGAGAGGACGTTACTAAACACACCTCAGCCCATCGCCTCACCTAACCCAGCTACATTGGATATAGTTACATGCAATGACATCAAATTCACTTATAACAACTTTACAATATATAACTTCAGTGGTATGGTTTTGGAGAAGGGACATTTTGATTTGTTATCGAAGGGACTTAAGTTCATTCCCTTTAACAAAGGAGACATAGCTAAATCCCTCATGGATGTTAGAATATTCCTAAGGAAAATTAACCTGGACCTGGTAATACCCAATGACCAGGGCAACAATAATACTAATAACAATGAGTTAAAACGAAGAACTACTTACAACCCACCTTTACACCCTCAACTTAAAAATCTTGAAAAAATACTAGATAAAGAAATTAGAAAAGTTCATTCCTATTACAAGGGACACAGAAACAACTTGAACCTTGAAGAAAAAGATTGTCTGGATAAATTAAGAAATCAAACTCTCCTTAGGGTTATGAAACCAGACAAAGGGGGAGGGGTGGTTATAATGGAATCCATCCAATACGAAAGTAAAGTTAACAACATTCTTTGGGATCAAGACAAATATTCTCCAGTATCTACCAACAAAGTCAATATAGCTTATAAAAAAATAGATTCTGGGTTATTTGATATGATGCAGGAAGAATTGATTGACTTCAAAACATACAAGTATTTAAAGGTGGAAAAACCCAGAATTCCATCTTTATTTGGAATCCCAAAAATCCATAAAAATGAAACGGACCCCCCGTTTAGGCCAATAGTCTCTGCTGAGGGGTCCAAGACCCAACCATTAGCTAAATATATTGATTTTAAGCTCAAACATATTTGGATGGGCAAGACATTGATACTCAAGGATTCTTGGGATTTATTAAAAACAATAACAACAGATCTATATAATGAGGAAACAATTTTTGTGACTATTGACATTATTGACCTCTTTTCCTCAATACCCTGGGTTGAAGGCATAAAGATGTTTGAAGACATAATATATCAGGAAGGCAGTTTGAGTCAAAAGGAAAAACTAACTTCCACCTGGCTTACGGATTTAGTGTTACAGAATAACTTCCTATATTTTAAAGGAGAAGTTTACCAACAATTGCAAGGAGTTGCTATGGGGGCAGCATGTGCCCCCACATTTGCTAACTTGGTTCTCACCAGGTGGGAAGAAGAAAATATTGAAACTACTGATTTTAAAAAATATTGGAAGTTATACCGTCGTTTTTTGGATGATATTATAATATTTTGGAACGGTAGTAGAGAAAAATTAGATGAATTTTTGGAATGGTTAAATACAACCAGTCCCTTTCTAAAGTTTACCCACAAGATTACAGAAAACAAGGTACAATATTTGGACGTAGAAATTTACAAACTCAATAATAAGTTAGAAACAAAAGTGTATAGAAAAAACACCTTCTGCAATTCCTTTTTGCATTATGATAGTGCACACCCTCTACATTGTAAAAAGAACATAATAAAAGGTCAATTTGTTAGAGGGAGTCGTATGACTAGCAGAAAGGAAGATTTCGAGGAGGAGTGTAACTTGTTAGAATCTATGTTCTTAGAAAGGGGATATCCCTTTAAACTTGTTAAGGAGATAAGGGAAGAAGTAGTTAAGGGTAGAATTGATAGATTTAAACCTATAGTGAATACTACCTATTCAGAAAGAACTAGCTCTATACAAAAGGAAAATAACACTTCCAGTTTTGAGAAAACCTTAGTATTAGAGTATAATGGACTTAACAATATAATAAAGAAAAGGTTTTTAAAAGAATGGGAACGTTTCACGTCCATTACAGATATAGAAAAAATACCTAGAGGTCCTCAAAAGATAACATTTAAAAACTCTAGGAACCTAAGACTGCTTTTGGAAAATAAACCCATTAAATCTAACAGAAACAAATTTGGGACCTACAAATGTGGTAGGTGCAACCAATGCCAATATATTATGAATGTAGAGAAATTCTACTTGGAAAGCAGGAATAAGTGGCTAGGTAGTAAAGAATATTATAATTGTGATTCTAAAGGGCTGATTTATTTAGCTTGGTGTATAGTGTGTAAATCCTTCTATATAGGCAAAACAGAGAGAAAGCTAAAAAGAAGGATTTACGAACACTATTATGACATCTCTATTAAAAAAGACACTAGTGCACTTTACAAACACTTGATTACATGTCCCGATGCTAAATTCCTCTTTACAGTGTTAGAACAGGTCAAAGCAGATGGTAGAGGAGGGCCATGGGAAGAAACAATTGAATTTATAGAACTTTGGTGGCAACTAACTTTAGATGCCATCAACTACCCTGGCCTTAATGAATTTATTTCCATTATGCCACTACTTAAATTAAGATCTGCCAAACTATAAAAGTATGATATTTAATGAAATAATTTTAATGTATATTTTTATGAAATATAAATACACACAATGATTTAAGTTTCATATTTACATCATACATTTTACTTTGAATTTTAACTTTATTTTTATGTTTTAACTTCCTCACAAGAAAGTATTATAAATTCAAGTTAGAAATAACCTTTATAATTAATATAAAACATTTTTACAACAGGTATGTTCTTGAATAAGGACAATACAATCTACTTTTTGGTTGTAATATGTTTATGTGGAAGGGCAAGATTAGTCAGAATGATTTTTATGCCAAATAAGCATTTTGAAAAAGTTTGATGAATTATTCATGAATGCAGATACTAGATAGGTTGATTTTAAACAAACTCATTTGAATAAATGATGGTTTTAATTAAACAATTAATGTAAATGGGATATAAATATGTGTTTGGGATTGTTTTATGTTACATCTGAAGAAGTCACTCTGTTTAGAAGGATGAAAACGTACTGTTGGAATAAAAGGCGTTAATGTGATTTACACCCAGGGTTTTGGCTCCGTTTTGTACTTGGCTTCGTACATAACTTAGACTGACACAGTCAACTCCATCCGTTTGTTCCCAGAGCTGCTGTTTTTTGTTATTTATTGGTTTCCTTACTGGGAGTTGCCTTCGGTGTTTTTCTAGACTTTAATAGTGAATGCACTAGCTCCCTGCTGAAAAATATGTGAAAAAGTCAAGGACTACTGGGACGGGGGCCGTGAAAGGATCTGGATTCATCATCTCTGCCCAAAGGGAAAACCATTTCCATTTACTCTTGTAGATCTTTCTGGTGGATGGTTTGTGCGTGGCCATTAGGATGGCCTTAACTGAGAAGGATAATCCGGGAGTCCTAGCAATTAGGGGAACTGGATCAACCAAGCTGAGAGCTTGAGATGACCCATGTCGGGGGGTCTTGAGCCCCAGGGGATGGGAAATCAGATCCGGACTGGGATCTAGGATCCAGGGAGGATGTATTAGATGAGACCGTAAGTAAGGGAACCAGGTCTGGCGAGGTCAGAATGGGGCTATGAGGACAACTCTGCTCCCCAACCGATGAGCTTTCTGTAGGAATTTTGTCATCAGAGGAAGAGGGGGATAAGCATACAGAAGACGGGATGGCCAAGCATGAACTAGAGCATCTCTGGGGGCTTCCCCTGGTGAGGGAATCAGAGCGAAGAACTCGCTGCAATTTGTGTTTGAAGGCGAAGCAAAGAGATCGCAGCAAGGTTGACCCCAAGCAAGGAATATTTGTTTCACAACTGTTGGGTTCAGAGACCACTCATAAGGTGAGAGGATCGTTCAACTCAACCTGTCTGCCAAGATGTTTGACCGACCCGGAATGTGCGTTGCTATGAGAAAGCGGTTAGTGGAGATCGCCCATTCCCACACTCTCCCTGCAAAGAGGATAGGATCTGGTTTCCCCCTGTTTGTTTATGTACCAGACTACAGACATGTTGTCCGATTGAATTGCAATCTTACCTGGAGGAAGAAGGTGATGGAGAGCCTGCAACGCCAAAAGCACCGTCCTCATCTCCAGTACATTGATATGCAGTGAGGTCTCTGGGGGAGTCCACGTGCCTTGGACGGATCTGCCCCTGCAATGCCCCCCCACCCAAGGAGAGATGCGTCCATGGTGGTCATCGTGACTTGTGGGGGAGGTAGGACAAAAGGACATCCTTCCCGGAGGTCTTTGGAATGAAGCCATCTGAGAAGAGACTCCTTGCACACCTTGATGAGAGGAATAGGGGTAGATAGGGGTTGAAAAAGAATAGACCATTGCACTTGAAGAGTCCATTAAAGGATTCTCATCTTCAGACAGGTGAACTGGGATAGAGTGATGGCAGCCACCATGGATCCCAGGGCCCTCAGGACCAATACGGCAGGAGGCACAGGAGACTGTAAGAGGTCCAAGATTTGGAGGCAAAGATTGCGTAGCCTGTCGGTTGTCAAGAAAATTCTGGATTGTGTCGCGTCTAACCTGGCCCCTATGAAAACCAAAATCTGAGTGGGTTGCAGGGATGATTTCCTGAGGTTGATTGAAATTCCTAGTTGGTGAGCTAGTTGTAACAGGTAATCTCTGTTTGAGCAAAGTTGATGCCTGGTGGGGGTGGTACAGGGCCAGTTGTCCAGGTATGGAAAGACCTGTATGCCCTGAAGCCTCAGGTGGGCCGCTACTACTGCCATGACCTTGGTAAACACCCTGGGGGCTGTGGTGAGACCGAAGGGTAGGACCCTGAACTGGTAATGACTGGTTCCTAGCCAAAAGCAGAGAAACCTCCTGGATCGTCTGTCCATAAGAACGTGGTAGTACTAGTCTTGGAGGTCTATTGAGCACATCCAGTCATTCTCCTGTAACACTGGGAGAATGGATTGAATAGTGACCATCCGGAATTTCTCTTTGGTTACTGACAGGTTCAGCATTGATAAGTCGAGTATAGGTCTTAGGTCCCCCATCTTTTTTGGCACCAAAAAGAACCTGGAGTAAAACCCTAATCCAGACTGCTCTGGGGGGACGAGCTGGATTGCTCTTTTTCTTAGCAGCCCTTGAATTTCTATAGCTGCTGCATCCCTCTGACCAGGTGGGACATCGGGGATTCCTCTTGATCGAGGAGGGGAGGTTAATAAGTGGATTGAATATCCTCTGGATACAATTCGGAGCACCCAGCGATCTGTGGTGATGGACTCCCATTTGGCTAGGTGTTCCGAGAAGCGCCCCCCCAACTGCCTACAGAGAAGAGCAGTCGGGCAACCCCTCAGGGCTGCTGCACGGGTCGTTCTGAGAAAGGTTCTCTCAACCCAAAGTTCTTCGGGCCCCCTCTGCCTCTGGGCCGGCATCCACCTTGTCCTCCTCTGCCTCTGAAGGACGAGGTCTCCAGAGCAAAACGGAGTTGTTGAGTCTTCCGGAACCACATCTTCTTCTGTCCCTTTTGGTTCCTGGAATAGGACCTCTAGGGAGCAGAGAAGTGGATCCCGATGGCAGACATCTTCCTGTCTTTCTCGCTCTGGAGAAGCGTGTCGCGGACGGTCTTGCCAAAGAGTGTTGAACCGTCATAAGGAGCGTTTGCGAAGGATGCCTTGAAGGGTTTTGCAAAATCGCAAAGACAGAGCCAGGCCTGTCTGCGTAAGACCACACCCATTCCGCTAGCCCTAGCCGCTCCCTCCATGGCTTGGGAGAGGAGCTGCATGGATGTGTTGATCGATTTGAGAGTGGCCATTTGGGACGAGAACGTACGCTTGTCCTCGGCCGACATGGACTCTGGGGGTGATCCAGTGTACTCCTTAATCAGGTCACTCTGGAGTCGAATAACGTGCCATATAATTCAGCGACCTTACAGAGAAGGTCGCTGAAGAGATCATCTGCTTTCCCAAATGGTCCATCATCTGAGAGTCCTTGTCTGGAGGGTGTACTGAGGAACTCTCCTGTGCTTGTTCCTTCTTGGTGGCCGCCACAGGGGCACCCTTACTCCAGCATACCTTGTCCGAGGGGGGCTTAGTATTTTGTCGGGACATTTGGGGATCGGCTCCACAGTGTCTGGTTCCTTCCACTCCCCGGTAGTAATAAGATCTACCAGGGGTTCGGCAGGGGGGGACAACCAAGAGGTAGATGGGCCTGCATCAAACGCCTCCATAAACACGGACTCATCTGAGGAAGGCTTTTGGGCGGACCACCCTCCCCTAATGCATAACATTTCCATCATGTCTCCAAAGGAGATGTCTTCAGGGGGTGATCTTGGGGAGCCTTGCCCTTCCTCCAAGTCTGTGCCCTCCGTGAGGGACTCAGGTGAGTCCAAGTGTCTCTTCTTGCACTTCCGCTTGTGAGGAACCTCCTCGGGGGGGTTGTCCGAAGAGGCCTCACCAACGATGTCCTGTTCCTCCAAGGGAACCATCTGGGATGTAAGCGCAGGCTGTCCCTGGCGTCGGATGATGGAGGATAGGCTCAACTGCGTGGGAGCGATGGGCTGGTCCGAAGCAAGAACCAGGGGTCTCGAGTCCCTGGAGAGGACCCTCTCCATGTCAAATGCCGATGGTGAACTGCTCTCCCTCAGAGAGCAGTTCCCTCGGATCTGACGTATGGATCGGCACCAAGGGCGACCCGATCGGATCCGAAAGGGTAGTGTGACCCGACCTGGATGAAGCCAAAGTTCCACTGGCCCCTCCGGATCTGAAGCCCGCCCCACGGCTCCGAGAGCTCGGATCCAACAACAAGCCTGGATCCGACAGACCCGAGGGCATGGTCGGCGCTGAAGACGGAAACGCTGTCGGTGCCAACCCCACCCCAGCTCCAAAGCTAATGAGATCCGACAGCTCCGAGACCCGAAAGCGGGTCGGAGAAGGGGCAAATAAAGGTGTCGAGCTCCACCCCCAGGGGGGGGAGGCATGAGCACTCCCATCTGCATTTGAGCCTGCAAAAATCGACGCATCATCTGATCCATATCTGCATCTGACAAGCTCCTAGTAGACCTACTAGAGGCCACCGAAGGCAGCCGGGTAAGGTCGCCTTGATGACCTAGAAGGTGACTGGGGTCTCTTCCTCCGGCTCCGGGGAGAAACTAGGGGAGCGGAGCCGAGAGGGGGTAGACCCGGAGACCTTCAAGGGAGAAGCAACAACTTTAGATGGTGGAGCAGAGGGAGTCGACTCCGACCTTTTATGGCTGCAGTGTTTTTCTCTCTCTCTCTCTCTCCATCTTTATTGTCCTTTTTTCTTCCTTCCCTTTCCTCCTGGACCAAAGAGGGAGGGTGAGTCCCGGCCAGGGGATCAGAAGTAGCAGGTGGGGCAGCTGTAGAGGAGGCTGGCACCACAGCAGAAGACTAAGTAGATTCTGGTGGCAGAAGGCCCACCAAAATCAGCTTGGCCTTTCTGTCTTTCAATGCTCTGGGATTAAAGGCTGCACAAATAGTACAGCCTGTGGAAAGGTGTTCCACACCCAGGCACAACACACACCGAGTGTGGCCATCTGCTGGGGACAGCTTATGACCACACTCAGTGCATTTCGAAAAAATGGCCTTAGGGCCTTCGGCCATGGTATAAGAAAAAGGAAAACAGCACACGCCTTCACACACTCTAGTGGGGGAGGGGAACTAGCTGACTAAACAATTAGATTAACAGACACTAAATATAAGAACCACTACAGAGAAACTACTGGGGGTTTACACACACAAGTGTACAAGGGAAAGATAGGAAAAATAAAAGATATTTGAATTCTTTTGTTAATTTTACTCACAAACCAACTCGGAGCTCGTTCTGAGAAGCTATCATAAGCCGCAGCAAATGAGATCTGAGGGTTACAAGGAGGTGGAAGGGCATTATGGGTAAGGGGAGGAGCTTGGAGCTCGGATCTGTAAGCTTGGAAGGCTGCCGGCTCGGATCCAATAGCCACAGGTTGCAGACCAAATGAAGTTAACTACTTCAGATCCAGCATTTTTAGCATCACTTCAATAAAGGCAGTTAGTCAAATTTTAATGCAAAATGACTCATTGTAATCATTATTGAAATTAATATGCTATTTTATAATGCATTAAGAAAAAGTTGGAGGAAAAACAAAATTTATAATACTAATAAGGTAGGAAGTTGTGGCAACATGTCATTAAAATAAATTTAGATGAAAGGCGGCTATAGTACAAGGTGATCATGAAAAGGTTTTATGCTACTGGAATGAGTTATAAGCACTTACACGAGTGCATGGATCGTGTTATCTCTAACAGAACTAAGATGCTATCCTCCAAAAAAAAAGGAAGCAAATCTGGTGGTCTTCTGCCATAAATAAACTCTACAACAGAAGAAAGAAACTGTTGCAAAAAAGAGTAAAATCCCACTATTGGAGAAACTCCCTGGTCAGCCTCAGTAAGAAGCTGAGATCCCTCATAAAATCTTCCAAAGCTATTTATGAAAACAAACTTACCACTGATTCTAAAGACAACCACAAAGCATTCTATAGCTATGTCAAAAATCTTAATGGCAACACTCAGATCTGCTCTGAGTTACAGCACAATGACACTAAATATACAGAACCAACTGATATTGCCAACATCCTGGCAGATAGGTTCAGTGCTAACTTTACCACCCTCTCACCCCCTAAAGGGCCCATCTTTATACAGGAAGAATGCAAAGTTCCTGTAATCACAGCTGCACAGGTAAAAACCTCACTCTCCAAAGCCAAGAACACAGCATCCATGGGACCTAACAACATCCCAGGCTGCCTTCTACATGAACTACAGAATGAACTGGCACCCCACCTAAGTACCATGTTCAATAATAGCCTCACCTCAGGCTTTGTGCCCATTGAAATTGACAGTTATCCCACTCCACAAAGGGGGGGCCACAACAGACCCCAGGAACTACTGCCCCATTAGCCTGATGAGCCTCATCTTCAAGTCCATGGAACGTATCATCATGGAACTCATAAACATAGACATTGGAGCTCTCCAAACTCTGGACCCAACACAGTTTAGGTTTGTAAAAGGCAGATCATGTCTCCTAAACCTGACAGACTTCTTTGAAGTAGTCACCAAAGCCATAGATGAGGGTAAGGTGGTTCACACAGCATATCTAGATCTTGCCAATGCATTTGACAGTATTCCCCACTCTAATAATAGATAAACTCACTAAACTAGGTATAAATCCCTATGTCACAAGATGGGTTGCCAACTGGCTTACTGACAGAACCCACACTGTGAAAGTAGCAGACTCCAAATCAGACTTCAGACCAGTGACAAGTGCAGTACCACAGGGTTCAGTCCTGGGTCCTCTCCTGTTTGGTATCTACATCTCTGAAGTACAGGCTAACACAGAAGGTCTTTGGCGAACTAAATTCGCAGATGACTGCAAACTAGGAGCCATAAATGAAACTCCTAATGATGTGGACATCCTACAAAAGGGCCTCACTGAGACAGATGCCTGGTGTCAAAGACATTGTCTCAAGCTCAATGCTAAAAAGTGCATTGTCATCCCCTTTGGTAAAAACTCTGTACCCATGAACTACCACATAGGCGGTAGTCTACTTAACACTGAAAGTGTAATAAGAGACCTTGGGACACAGGTGGACAGTAGTCGCTCCTTTGATAATCACATCACCACAGTGGTCAGGAAATCCTTCTATGTGGCACACCTCATCACAAAAGGTTTATCATCCAGAAAAAGAGAGGTCATTGTTCCCCTCTACTCATCACTCAGACCCATTATAGAGTACAATGCCCCTTTTGGTATGTACCTCACAAGACATCTGGAAAGGCTGCAACAATACCTCACAAAGAGGATTACTGGCCTCAAACAGATGCCTTACGCAGACCATCTCAAAAGCCTCCAGCTTTACTCCGTTGCATATCGCCTACTCAGAGGCGATCTCTGCCTAACATACAAAGCTATGTCAAACCCAGAGGTGTTGGACATGCTCCACTTAAAGAAATCCCAATCCCTCTGAGCTACACACTCTAGGGACGTAAACCTTGTCACCACAATAAACAGAACATGCTGGAGGGATAGATTCCTGTCCCAGAGACTTCCCATACTCTGGAACAGACTACCTATCTATGTCAAACAGAGCTCCTCATTAGCACTCTTCAAGAAATATCTTGATGATTGGATGGGTAATAGTAAATTCACCCCGGGGATCACTTCTGTGGTTCTGCTTGACAGGGGCACAGGAAAATAATTTTCTTGGGTGGCAAAAGCCAGGGTACCTTTTTGGCTAGGCTTGTATAGGCCCTAGGGCCAAATAGCCTAGTACCTACCTATGAGTTGGAAGTTAAATGCAAGGATGTCGTTTTACAAAGCAGAAAGGGTAAAGAACATAAACTTGGGTTTTTTTGTTTAGAGGTTCTCATGCAGAAAACTTCAAATGTTCCCTGAAATTAAATATACAAACTGAACAAACAATTTATTCATCTAAAGAATGTGAAAAGGGAACAATTATTTAGTTGTAAAACACCTTCAGTTTTTTTTGGGGGGCACATTAGCAAAAAAAACATAAGAATTTTAAAGCTGATTTAAAAATAAAATAATGTGTGAGCATTATCCCTGCCTGCAGAAATCAGATATTTAAAAATAGATAAAATTGTTGTACAAAGTATTTGAGTTCTTTGCAAAGGAAGATGCAGAAGTAGCATTGCAAATAAAAAGAATAATCAAAAAGGTGTTAAATAATGAAATGTTGAAAGTATTTTTCTTCTTGCTGTGTTCACTGTTTAATATTTGGCACAATAAGCTTTGTTTTTAAAGTTTCTACTTTTGGTTGCAATGTTGGAAACTTTTCATCTTAAATAAAAGACACAAAAACACACTATTTCTTCTACAAGTGCCATGAGGTCTTCTACAGCCACCTGAGCTACCACAAACTCAAGACAGGTACCTTTTAACATCTTATATGAAGCATGGCACACTCAGGAGTGCAACATCCACTCTAGTGCGGTGCTTAACCACAATGTCAGAAATGGAAAATGAATTCAAGCACTGGGGATGCTTCTTCTGAAGTATATTCTTCATTCTTTTCTACAGGTTTGGGAGAAGCAGGTTAATAAACACACTGAACTGCAGATATTCTTAACAGCTCTGCTGGACTTACATAAAATGGTGAAGCAACAGACTAGTGATATTCTTCCTCATAACTCTTAATTTACTGAATAATATGTAAAGTAATTTAAGCATGCTTTCATCAACATACACTACTGTTTGGACAAAGATACAAAATAAACAATAAGCAGTAGAAAATAAATTGGAACCAAAATAGCCCACTAGTCTTAAAGACTTCCCATTTATGATAACTGTGAAACAAACTGGTTTCATAAAAAATAACATCCCTTCCCTCATGAAAAATGTCACATGTCAAAGTCTGGTAGATACTCAAAAAAGAGATCCTTACATTGTGATAATTAGCAAAAGTGCATAAGAACATGTGCAATCAGTATTAGCCAATATTTAAGTAACACAGTAAACGTTTTCCCAATACATAGTCATAGAGCATAACCTGTAACAAATAATTCCCTTCCTGAAAAGGCCGTCTTATGCCAATAGTCTTGTACTGATCATTATCATTTTCACAGGCCACAACCTTTCCATTATACAACGACCCTCCATTAATATTCAAAAACGTGCACGCTGATTGGTCAGCATGCACTTTGTAAATCAGAGTTATAGTAATGGAAAAAGGTCCTGTCGCCCGGACTTTTTTGATTACTATAACTCATTTTTTACAGCAACGGAGAACGCAAGATCTCCGTTGCTTCACACTGTCTCGCTATGTTAAACGAGTTTAACATAGCAAGACAGCTTTAAAAAAGCAACTGAGATTCTCCGTTGCTTTTTTTAAAGCTGTCTCGCTATGTTAAACTCTTTTAACATAGCGAGACAGTGTGTAAAAAGCAACAGAGATCTTGTTTTCTCCGTTGCTTTTTTCAAAACTGTCTCGCTATGTTAAATGGGTTTAACATAGCGAGACAGCTTTAAAAAAAGCAATGGAGATTCTTCATTGCTTTTTTTAAAGTTGTCTCACTATGTTAAACCCATTTAACATAGCGAAACAGTTTATAAAACCCAACGGAGATCTTGCTTTCTCCATTGCTTTTGCCCACAGCTCTGATGTACTGTGTAGGCATATGCAGGCGCAGTACATCAGAACTGCCACAGAATACCACACAGCTGTGGAAGGGCAGAAAGGAAACATTATACAATGCCATTATTTAAGAAAAGGAATTATTTTTTTTCTTAAATAATGTCATTGTATAATAGCAATAACCCACTTCTGGGTGTGGGTAATGCTGGATTACCTTGCAGGTGAGCCTCTAGACCTGGGTGATCTATTTACAACGGTTTCAGCGTGCTCCAGTTGGAATCGTTTATTAGTTAAATTTAAAGTTAGTTGTTGTGTCTTTTTAATAGCCATAGCATTCGTATTCACATTCAGGTTGCCATCACGCTTGTTCTTACTTCCTATGCGCGCCTATAGGAGCACGCTGAAACCGTTGTAAATAGATCACCCAGGTCTAGAGGCTCACCTGCAAGGTCGTATGCAACACAGGCAACCATAGCAAACAAACGTAAAAATGAGAGCCCTTTAGGACTCAACAAAGTAAGTCGCAAGTAGTTGTAACATTAAATTTATCATCTTTTGAGTTAAATCCTGCTCATCTCTCTCTTTTAGACAAAGGATTTAAATTTATACCATCCTGTAGTGATAATGTTGTGTCTGCTTTAACTGATTTAAAGTTGTTTGTTCGTAACTTGAGTTTAAAACTAATGTTTGGTAAATCTAACTCAATGGGAGACAGTCTAAAATGACAAAGTACTTTTATTCCACTTAATGCACCCATATTGAATGCATTTCATGATGTGTGTGAACTACAAATAAGAGAACTATACCTACGGCCCATGAGGAATAAGAACTTTAATCTGACTTTTGCAGAGTATGAAGCATTAAAAGTCTACAAAATAATAATGACATTGTAATAAAGCAAGCGGACAAAGGTGGTATGCCTGTTATTATGGACTGAGACAAGTATTTTTCAGCTGTTTCTCTACTTTTGAATGATGAGAATGCATTTAAAATAGTTACACATGCAGATGTAAAGAAATGTGTGAGTTATGTCAACATGGTAATATTTGAACTTCAGCTTAATGGTGACATCGACCTTGATTTGTTTCATTTTCTAACTGTACCTTGTCCTTTGATACCTCATTTGTATGGTATCCCAAAAATACATATGTCTATGGATAACCCACCAATGAGACCTATCGTCTCAGGTGGAGGCTGGATCACAGAACCGGTTTCAGTTTACTTGCACAAACAGTTACAACCACATCTACTTAATTGTAATACCATCCTGAAAGATACACATGATTTGTTATCTAAGTTACAGCAATGGTATACTAGAAATGAGCCTGATATAAAAACTAAAAGACATTATTTAGTTAGCTTGGATATTGTATCCTTATTTACCGTCATTCCTAATGATGCCGGACTTGAGCTTCTGAGGGAATTTTTAATAACACAATCTAACCCTGATTTCAAATCCACTGACAACATTTGCTGTCTTATGGATGTTGTTTTGAAAAATAATATTTTTATGTTTAACGAAACTTTATATTTACAGTTAACAGGAATAGCTATGGGTACCTCAGTGGCTAACACATACGCTAACCTAGTCCTTTACCAATGGGAACATAAACATCTGTATAGTAATAGGAATCTTTCTACCTATATTAGTTTCTATCAAAGATTTGTCGATGACTGTTTAATTGTTTGGAATGGTACACTTCATGATCTGGAACTCCACAACTGATTATTTGAAATTTAAAATGCAAGTTTCTGAAAATACTATGTGTTACTTAGATTTAAAAATCCAGCTGAATGATGGAATTCTTAATACTTCTGTATATAAGAAGGAAGTTAGCTGTTGTAAATATTTACATTACAGTAGTATGCACGCTCCACATATTTTCAGAAGTGTGGTAAAATCACAATTTATTAGGACAAGTAGGCTCAACACAGATGATGATGTATTCAAATTACAACTGGATGATTTGATAGTGGAATTTACCTCAAGTGGCTATGATACCCACCTACTTAAGTCAAGAATTGATATTTTAGAGGCTAGGAAGACTTATTTGAAACCTATCAGCTTTAATCAAGGGCAGGATATTTCGTTAACTACATCCCAGAAAAATAATAACAGCAATAAAGAGATGACTTCAGTTAGATATATGACTACTTTTAATAGAAGAAGTCACCTGGTTAAACAAATTATCTCAAGAAATTGGATAATTTTATTAGCTTCCGATGAAATGAAAGCTATTGTAGGTGATAAGCCATGCTTCTCTTATAGAAATATGAAGACTATCAAAAGCTTATTGTGTTATAAAGATTTTTATAGACCTAAGCCTATGACGTTGGCTATTAAGCATGGAACTTTTCAATGTTTTAACTGTATTGCCTGTGCACAGATGTTTGGTAATGGTAGTGACATTTTCACACACCCTAGCACTGGTCAAGTATTCAACTTTAAAATTTCAGCTACTTGTAACACTTCAGGTGTTATCTATTTGGCTACATGTAAATCCTGCACCTCGTTCTATGTAGGAAAAACTATTCGTAAGCTGAAAGATCGTGTTATTGATCATAATTCAGAAATCAGACGGTGTTGTGAAAATAATGCACTATATAAGCATATCAATATTCATGGCTCTGAACATTCTTTTAAGTTTAGAGTTATTGATTTTAATTGTCCTAGTGCCAGAGGTGGAGATTTGAATAATCGCCTTGAGACTAAGGAATTTGAATGGATTTTAAGACTAGCTGCTGATTCACATCCAGGAATTAACAGCAAAGTCAGTTTAAAACCAATTTTAACTAGATTACGTAATATTATTAATTGATTTTTTAAAGTTTTATTTATGTTGTTTGCACTTTAAGACTTGTTCGTCACATGATTCTTGGCTGCTAATCATGTGACTTCTAGACCTGTATATAAGCTTCTAGTATGCAGACTTGATTGTATTAGTATTGAAGAAGGGTTCTGCCCGAAAGCTTTGCTTTGTTATTAAAGGTGTTTTTTCCTACAAGTTTGTGTTACTTGCTCCACGTTTTGCAGCTGTTTTTTTGGCCAATTTAAATGATCAAACAGGTTTGTAAGCTTCTCTACAACACTAAGAAATGGTCTGCATGGGCAACATACTTACCTTCCAGATGTTCTTTGATAGCAGCAGGTGTTTTCTTTGGGGGGGGGGGTGTCATTATATGTTAACTAATAAATTGCTCACTTATCATAAGACATCCCCTTCCCTCCAAAAACAAGCAGTACGGCTCCTTCTGCATAAAAGCTAGAGCAAGAAATAACACTTTCATTAACAAACTATCTTAGTTATATGCTGCTAGTATATAAAAAACAATCATTGCATTTTCTCTGGCTCAGAAAATACATACATCTCATAAGGTCCATGATACTGCAATAGCATTAATTAAGAATGGTGACTTTGTTGTTAGAAATGTGGATTAAATGAAGCTTTTATCAGCTTTCCTCTGACTCACCGAACCATTTTATTAATCTTAAGAGAGCTTTTGTAACTGGCCTAAATGTGGTTCTTCCATTTCTCATTTTTTTTTCGGACTATAATTGCATTTAGTTTTGTCTAGGTATTCTCTTAAGGTCTTACTACTACTATTAAATGTGTCAAGCCCATATGGCAAGCCACAGGCAGATGTCCTCCATTCAACACATAGAAGATTGTCCCATTGTTACTGGATATCTGCTCTCATTACATCCAAGTGACGCCCCCAGGTGCATCTGCAGTTAACACCTACTGACACCTCTAGACATCAAATATTACTTGTTCATATTTGTATCAATACTTTCAAAACCATACTATGTACAAGGTTTTAAAAGATTTCATCTTAAAGCTTACACAATGGCAAACTTAACTGCATTAATATTTGACATCTGTCTAGTGCAGGTAACTAGATGTTAACTGTTGCTTTTATGATATTAATTTATATAGATATACTTTTCTAATTTTTCTAAATATCTCAACAACCAAGTAACAGACAGAACTCCTTCGCTCATAAGAAAGCTCTCAGCTAGATGAATAAAATGCTGCTGACAGTATGTGTAACTTAAGTAGTTGCTGAGATATTGTAAGTCATTTACAAAATATTACAAATGTAATAGTTACTGTGTTTACTGTGAGTTATAAAATTTGGTTTAACCTAAAGAATACTACCACTGTACAAAGAGTTTGTGAGGAAGAGTTTGACATTTACACTTCTTTAGAAACCCCTATAATCCCAGAGATATGAACATTTGTTTGAAATGTGAGGACATAAGATTTTGTCAAAAGGCTAAGGCTCCGCCCATTGGAAGTTACAGTGCAAACTTCCTGAGCTCCATTGGAGTGAATGAGTTTTAACTTAAAATCAGTTACAGCGTAGTTTTTCTATATCTGAAGCCTAAGTGCTGATCCCTCTACATGAATAAAAGATCCACACTTACTGAACAGCATGCATTCAGGTAAGGACAAGGTTGTTTTTTTTGGCCCTGTGTTAAATACCCAAGCAAAAAAGCAGTACTCATTGGGTGACTCCAGGGCAATATGATGCATTCCCTTAAAATATTGCCACACAAGAGGATATACATCTTGAATCCCAAAGAACATACAGTTGTATAATAAACAGTGAACACAAGTAACAATGCTGCAGTATTATTCACACTGCTTAGATAACTGCAGACAGATGGCTGCTCATTCCATCCTGACAGCCCGAGATTTTAAAATCCCCTACACCAAGTATACAACACAAGATGTTTTGTACTACAGGAAAAGAAGCACATACCATGTTCATTTCTTTTTAGTGTGAACAGGACTGCCTCCAACAAATGTTACTATACAGTCTGAAGTAGAGAGACTGACCAGTTCAGATAAGACTACCAATATATTCCCTATAGGTGAGGAACAGGTGAGTCCAAAAGGTAGAATTATAAAGTATTGCAGACCCCTACCACCAAGTTATCTGATTTTCTAACTGTGAAAAGCAGAAAAATGGTTCCAAGGTCTTTGTGAGAGACAAAGATATAGAGATACACATATAGAGTACACAGATCTTGCATCTAAAAGTCTACTGTTACATTTTGTATCTCCCATTTGTTCAAATCTACATAATAATTTCAATTTTTTATCTTTTCTTGTACACATTTCCCAAAAAGTAAAGGTATAGTTTTTCTGTTTTTATCCACCAATCAGGAATTTTAAAGGTTTTCAGCAGATATTTAAGACTCAGGTTGGAGGTAGCTAAATTTTTAAAAAGCAGAGCCACACAGTTTTTTTTTTTACCATATTACAAAAGGAAATGGTAAGGAGAACATTCTTACACTCTCTCTGTTAGTTCCCCTCTTATTTTTGTTGACCACGTTAGACCTACCAAACCCATTGGCTACTTTCGGGAAAGACCCAATGAAATATTTATGTACGAAAGGGTTGGTCCTAAATATCGTCTTCTGTGGAGCACTGTGTTGGGTTCTTTACATGTCAAGGTCCGCAGTTCTGGGGCTACTTAAACCAATTTGGCTACAATGCAATAATATCTTCTAGGAGAAAAATTTGATAGAAGCTGTCTTGCTGGTTCGGGGGAGAATGACAATTTCTCTGTTACAAAAGTAAGGTTCTAAGAAGGGGAGTTTGGCCTTATCAGGAGCCTTAAATACAAGGACCCCTTTTAAAAACTGCTTAACTCTTGGAATAGATGCTAAGAAGGGAAGGTTGGTCTAACCAGGTGCCTTAAATTCAAGGACCCATTTGAAAACTGCTTAACTTTTGGAATAGATGCTTATGGAGTTCCAGGGAAAGGCTAGTTGGTATAACTTAGGTATACTTTCACCAAGACATATTTCAGGCCTTTGACAAATAAAGATATCAAGTAATACAACATATCTTGCAATACAACTTGGATTAAAACTGCCTTAGGCTAAGTGCCATATTTCTACAACATGATCACACAGAATGAGTATATATATTTACAAACAGAAATTTGATGGTGTAATTTAAACAGTACTACCAAACTGAACATAAAGTAAAGCAAACAATGGATAACAGGCAATTTTGGACTGGTACATGGGAAGCATAAGTTTCATTAAGTGGATAGTCTCAAAGGTACACTTACTGATGTAATTATAATGAATGGAATGACAGGGCCACTAAAATATTGTGGCAACAAAAATCCTATTTTTGCAGAGACGTAGCACACACAGTACAAGACTTGTCATAAACGAATGTGCATTCAGTGTGAAGTGTGTGAGCATTACATTAAAATTATGAAGGTTGGTTACTGTTTATGGCCATAGATGTTATACAAAATTAATTATGGATTCAAAGGAATTAAGGATGGAAAAATTATGTTGGATTTACATATAATACAGCTATTTTGGCAAATACTGAAGAGATTACTAAATAATGGAAAGTATAAAACTGTAAAGAGACAAAGTGTAGTAGATAAAAAAAACAGTTGTGGAAAGACCATATAAATCTGAAACTTTTTATAAAACATGGATAAAACTGCATATGACAATTTTACAAACATACATTTCTTTAATGAGAATGCAAGCAAAATAAATACTATATATCATTAGTAAATAAATGGCAGAAGATTAGAATAAAAGAATATAGAAAACATGAGAGGACGGAAGTACACACATTTAATACAAAAAAGTATATTTATTATATAAACAGAGACTTTCTAATGAGGAGAAAATAGTAACAATTTCCTTTAGGTAAAAAGTATAACAGGTGACAGTGACAGAAATGGTAAATAAAATAAAAAGTATACAAACAGAAATTATACAAATAGTCACAGAATGTGTTAAAATCTGTATGAAGAAAAAATGATGAAAGATACTGCTATTGCAGAATTGGAAATGGTATAAAAGAAGGCAAATGGTTGTAGCAGAAGAGATACTTAATCTAACTATTCTTTTACAACTCTCAGGAGGAAACGTATGCAAGGGGTAATAACACTGACATAGAAAAATAGGACAAAAAGAAATTTTTATGAAAAATAAACAGGTTTAAATACATTTTGGATGCTGAAATGTATGGAAAATATATATTTGGGATGAAATGTATGGAAAAATAATATATTTGGGATGAAATGTATGGAAAAACTATATAGGTTTTGGTTATTAAGTTGAAATCATTTTTCAAGTCAACAAAAAGAAAATCTGTGAAGCAGTGAAGGCTTTTGGTAAGAGGTCAGACACAATCATGCAACACTGGAAAAGTACAGTGTAAGAGATTAAAGCAATGCACTGGAGACTTTTACAAGACATGAGTAAATGATATAGTAAATGGAAAGATACAAGACAGGAAAAAAGTAAAACAAGCTTATCCCATGAATGGGTGATTTTCAGTTTAATGCTCTTACAAGTTAATTGTACAACAAAGTCAGAAGCAGCAAATGGGGAAAGAAGAGGGTGCAATAACATTAATTCTGTTCAGAGTGTATGATGTTTTAGTAACAGAAAACAACTTGAAGTACAACTGTTTAAGAAGTGACAAGAGATATTTATGCCAAAAATCAAAACAAAAACAAGAACTTGACAATTTTGTTTGCTGGTATCTGTAATATATGGATATGCAGACATGGCAAGATTTTATTTGACAAAATATGGGCTACTGGAAGTGCTTTTATAAAAAAATAAAATTTGGTTATGGTAGAAAAGACTTGGGTAAACAGAAAAGTAAATAGAATGCGAAGAAAAATTATGAACACATATTTACATGCCATATAGTGATGCCATACATTTGTTGAATGAAATATAAAAATAGCGTTGATGAATCTTTTGGTTTAAAAGCACCCCCCCCCTTTCCTCAGCAAGTGATGCACAATTTAATCTGTCCAAACTGCTAACAACTCTGGCAAACATAGCCTTGGTTTAACACTGCATCTGTAGGATGTCACTCTCGAAGTAAAGTATCTGGTGTGGGAATACAACCTGTCGTCTTATGATCTTCCAGCATCAAAGACCGCTACCTATTGAACAGTGTCAGCATTAGCTTAACTACAGTAACTGGAAGAATCACAGCTGTCTTGACCAAAGATGGATCAATAGACTCAAATCCGTTTTGACTTCTCTTGTCTTGGTACTTTGGCCACAGAGGGATTAATACACTCAAATTTGTTTTTGTCTTCTCTTGCCTCGAGAAAGATCCTGGAGAGGAAGGATGAAGCAGGGAAGGTATACAGGAGTCTTTTGCTCCTCTACAGTGAAAATGCATTCATTTTCTACACTTGTTTGCACAAGGATCAGCCGCAAAACCCTCTGAACAAACAGATCTCTGAGGAAACCTATGTAAAATGGTGAAACTGTGGAATACCTTATGGTCCATCTTCAATTTCAGGAAGTTGGGGTGATGGGTCTGTCAAAGAGAAGTTACAAGTCCCAAACTAAAACTGAAGTCTTATCTTTCAAAGGAAAGGTGAAGGATAAAGGGTGAAGGACTTGATTTAAGCCTATAGTTTTGTTAAGAAAAAAAAACAGTGACTTCAACAATCAGCCGCCACCCCCCCCCCCCCAAAAAAAACTGAAAGTGCTCTCTCCTGGACAGCCTTCCAGTGGATTGTGCTGCAACAGCTTTTATTACAACATTGACAGGACATTACTTTACGAGTGAATAAAAAACAGTGACCTCACACAGTCGGCAGCCCCCCCCCCCCCAAAAAAACAAAGTGTTCTCCTGGACAGTCTTCAAGTGGATCGTGCTGCAATGGCTTTTATTATAACACTGACAGGACACTGCTTTACTTTACAAATGAATGTAGGTGCCTCTTTCATGGTGAACATGCTCCTAAACATTTACACTTATAAGCTACTTTGTACTTTATTCAGTTAAATTGTCAATGTTTGTATAGCATCCTAGCTCTAAGCCAGGGGCAACCGCTGCATACAACCCTCTTGTAACTCCTCTCATTCTTTCAGACTAGCAGACTTCCCGCCAAGGACTCCCTTCAATACTTCTTGCAGTTTGGTGACCCTGTTCCTGAGAAGTGTATTTGGACCCAGGGCTTATAATTCCCTAACAAAAGGATACCTTCAACCCTGTATCTTTACTACCAGGCTTTCCCTTGGATTTTTACAGACTAGTGCATGAAACCTTATTTGACTTTCAAAAGCTAGTGCAAGTACTTTCTTTAATTAGTCTTCATTGTAAAACTATCCTATACTATTTTTCTTCTACTCCTGACTTACCTGATTAGTGTCGACACTGATACTGATAGTTTTTATTTTGCAGGCTCATTTCTGCTGTTACTTTGCTAGCTCCAGGTGCTACCCACTCAGTTTGCCCTCACTGTGCTCCCCTACTCTACCCCCATTCCCACCCACCCCAGGATTGATTTCCTTTATTCCTAGACAGGCTCCTCCACCTGCACTTTTCAATCTCACTTCAACCATCATCTCAACAAACAATGTGTCCACACTCATTACCATTGCTCCCCAGTCTCCATTGATTTCCATACCCTTCTGCACTTAACTTGCATCCACACAATACACCACAATTTAAAACCTTTACCTATCACCTCAACCATAAGTCCACCTACACCCAGCTACCACCTAATTCACCCAGGGCTTATTGGATTATACAACCACTCTGCTACCAGATTTAAACTACTAACTGAAGCAAATACTAAACTTAGCCTAACAACTCTACACAAACATCCCATACTTAAAAGAAAACTAATAACCACAAACCTACCTCTCAGTAAAGCAAAACTTCCTCTATGCGGGGACATCCATTCCAACCCCAGACCAACCCTAAATCCCACAACCTGACAAACCAATAAATCACTCATCATAGCAAACATTAACCTGCAAAGTATCAGGAATAAAATTCCAGACTTCCATGTCTGGATTTCACACAGTAGGCCAAATATAATAGCAACCACGGAAACCTGGCTTAAACCATATATAGCAAACTCAGAATTTCTACCACCTGGCTACTCCTGCTTAAAATACGACAGACCCCATAAAAAGGTGGATATGTTGCATTAATTTACCCAAGTCATTTCACATTAGTACCACACATACCAACCCCACAATTCGCATCTGCAAAAATTGTTCTAGCTTTACTACAACTGAATACCAGTAAAAAGCTCTGCATCACTGGAATCTATATCCCCAGTAGGCAATAAAATACCCAATCCTAGAACAAATCCTTGCCTGGACTTCAAAAAAACATTACCAGTGAGACAATTATCTTTGGAGATGTCAACATAGATTGGAAAGTCACAAAAAAATCAACCCTAAATAAATATAAATCTACTCAATTATACCCAGCCTATCAATGAAGTAACTAGACCCAACAAAACAACTAGTGGTTCCAACATAGAATGGACTAGTCTCATTTCCAAAGTAGCTTCAGCAGGGAGTCTACCTCAAACCACAAATGATCACCTCCCAGCATACATAATATGTAAATCCACCCTAGCCCCCAGCCAACACCAGTACAGACTAACTAGAAATGACTCTAATTTTGACCAAACTAAAAATCACACCCTGGCACAAGTAAACTGGACTATTCTCAAAGTCCTCCCACTAGATAAAGCTGTTGAATTCTTTAATTCAACCTTCTTAGATATCCTAAACAATCTAGCTCCCATGCGGCAAAGAAGAATTAAAAATAATGCTACATGGCTTACTCATCCCACAAAACAACTGATATCTAAAAGAGAAAAAATGGAGGCTTTGGCAAAAAATAAATAAATAAATAAAAGACCCCAATATCTCTTACAATTCAAACAACTTCATAATCGAGCAAAACGTGCAGTAGTAAAAGACAAAAAAACAATACTATCCATCTAACCAAAAATAAATGAAACCCTAAGAAATTCTGGAATACAATCTCAACGCTACTTAACCAAGGATCCAGTAACAACTCCTGTCCTGACCCAGACAAATCCCCCACAGAAATTGCCACAATATTCAACTCACATTTTAAAGACTCCATTGCTAAACTTACAAGAAACTTCCATCAAATAAATATCACAGCACACTCACCAAATATAAACACCACACCAAACTTCACCTTCTCCATCCCTACCCTCAATTATCTTGAAACTACTCAAACTCAAACCATGTACTAATGTGCCTGATAACCCACCCTCAATATACCTAAAGATGTCAGCAAAGTCTATAGCTTATCCAGTTAGCATACTTACCAATACAGCTCTCCAAAAACAGCAAGTACCTACTATCAGGGGAAAAAAAAAACGTACATTCCCCTACTACATAAAGGCGGCCAAAACATAGATTTCACCAATTTCTGACCTATAGCAATCCTTTCCCCTCTATCCAAAATTTTACAAATTCTACAAAAATGTGTCCACAATCAACTCCTAAAGCACCTCCTAGACAATAAAATCTTGTCCCCCAATCAATATGGTTTCAGACCTGGACACAGTACCACCACTGCCCTTATATTATTCTTGGACACTGTAAACCATGCAAGAGAAACAGGGAAAATTCTGTCCTCATTATTGCTTGATCTATCAAAGGCATTTGATACCATTTCACATCTACTACTACTCAATAAAGTATTTAACCTAGGAATCTCATACCCCCTACCATAGACTGGTTTTCTAACTACAAATAGAGAATAAGCAACAAAATAGGACCAGTACTTTCTCACCTTGTCTTCAGATATCAACAAGAGTTCCCCAAGACTCTGTACTTGGGTCCCTCCTTTTCAGCATATTTGTTAATTACTTCCAATCTTCCCTGTCCCAAACCTCACTTATTCAACATGCAGATGATGCCACATCATCTGCTCTACCTACTCCACCAGAACTCCAAAAATGGACTCATCAAATCACCTTCTCATCCACAGAAACATGGATGAACAACACTCACCTAGACCTAAATGCTAACAAAACCAAACTCCTCCTATTCACCACTTAAAGATCCACCTCCATAAATAGGTCAGAATTTACTATTCAGTCTCAGAATAGCACTGTCATCAAAGCAGTGCCCCACACTAAACTCCTTGGAATTACTATCAATGACAATCTCTCCTTTGACATTCATATCCTAAGCATCAGCAAGACCCACCAGAAGTTTGGTCTGGTTTACAGACACACAACTTACCCTCAGCCACAAAACCCCTAGCATCTTCCTTTACCATCTCTACTATATGGTGCACCCTGTTCACAGGCATTCAACTCTCTGTATAAAAAAAAAAAAAAAAAAACCTACCTACAACTTACCACTGCACATAAAATCATAACTAAATCAGAAGACTGCCCATCCCTAGCTTCACTAATGTCCCCCTACAACCCCGCTAGATACCTCGGATCAGAAAATAAATGTCTTTTAAAGGTAGACTTACCCAACCTTACACCCGTCCGAGCTATTTACTCCATTGCTATAGCCAAGGTGTAGAACTCCTTCACCACCACAATCAGAACCACTTCTAACCACACCATTTTCAAGAAGTCTCTGCAAGAATACCTCTCCTGACTATGGCTCTTATACATGGTCAAATAATTCTTCCAGCATTACAAGAAACTAGAAACCTCTTCTAACAACTTTAACACTTTGAAATATCTATATTCACTTAATTTAACTTTTCTCCCTCTGTTTTACACATGCTTAGCTACAAGATGAAATTTAAATAAAAGAAAGCCTAATTCTAATGTATATCAACATGTACATATTGTACCTGGCTGTAAATCATTATTTTTGTATTTTGTTGCTTACTAGTAACTTAACAGTTTTTATGTAACTTTATCTCATCAATGTATATGTAATATGTGGAGCTTTTCTCACCAAGCCTCCATTGAAAATGGGCACTCCTAGGCCCAATGGACTATCCCGTAAAACAAATGGAAATAAATAAAAGATGTACAAATGCAGGTTCTATTAGGTGACCAAATCCTAAGCAGTCCTGGCCAGTCTGCCAAGTTGGTAAGGATGAGCTTGCTTACTGAAGTACTCCATGATTATGTGGTCACAAAGTTACTTTCAGGATCTCTGGCTTCCAGATTGTGCCAAAGTATCTGCAGTGCAAAAAAGATGGCTAACATCTCCTGACATTTATGTAGTTGGCCTTATCTTGGCAGTTCTTTTTTCATTAAGTTGTCATGTCGGCTATGTAGTTTCACAAGTAAAGTCTGACATTTATATTCATCAGAGTTTCAGATTCTGGAATGGGGACAAATGAAATAACTATGACTATAACCTGGGATTCCCACATGCAAATTATTTCAGAACAGCAGGTATGACTATTAAAACATTCTCCAGTATGTGGAGGTCCTAACACAATAGGTTCCTCAAGTACCACTGATCTTTCGCATATGAAGCTTTGCTGAGGGGACTTTCAAGGATGACATGCACATAAGTGTCATCAGGATGGACCTGTTGTCATGCAAATCCTCTAAAGTCTTGCAAGAGTAAGCTCATTAGGAGGATCTTTTCATGAGAAGGTATGACCGGACTTAACACAGTAGAGAAAGAGCTGTGCAGACTGATCAAGCATGAGGTAGTGTAATTCAAAACTTTATTCAGCTCCTCCTCCTAGGAAACAGACTGAATCATGCCGACATCAAAACTGGAGCTTAGTAGGTATTAAATGGCCTGGAAGCTAAAGGCAGCCCAAAGGGCAAGGAGGTAACTTGGACATGCTGCATATTCCTGCTACGAACCTCAGAAACTGTATTAATTCTAATTGGGGAAATGGTGCTGCTTATGTCCAAGGGACTAAAGTGCTGACATTTTGATCTTCTTTCCAAAACATTTAAGGCATAGGAAGAGGATTGGTGGACATTCAAAACTAGGATACACCCTAATGTTAGGGAGTGAGCCACCCCCCCCCCTGTGTTCTAACTGCCCTGGCCCCCTACCCCTTTTTCACTGGCCATTTGAAACCTTTTTGTTTGACTTGTTCAGTGCAAGACTATTTCCAATAAAAGGGCACTGTATGATTGGAAAATTCCTGACTGGAGTGATGGCACAGTTGCTTTACCTTCTTCCACCAGCCTTTTAACCATTTCTTGACAAGGTGGTCAAAACAAAAGATTGCATTTGAAAAGTGCAATGAAATGCCTAAAGCTGCCTTTCTACGTCATCTGTGAAAACCTGAATTCTGAGCAATGCACATCTACTAATAACTGCATCCCAGACAGCTCATTCAGGTGCAGGCATCAATTCAAGTCATAGCTAAATTTAACTGCATGCCTATGAGATTTTAATGCAGTTTGAGATCATCTAGGAAGCCTTCACATCAAAGCTGCATCGAGTATTTCTTCATGTATGTCCTTCATTACCCATATAATACTGACTCAACAGTGTAGTGCATCAGTCTGGCAATTTATATAGCACTTATATGAAAAGTGGACAAAGTGCACACTTTCCTCTAAAACCTGTCCAGGATGCCTGCCTAGAGGAAAACTATTATCAGCAGGCAATAGCTTATTCCCTCTAGCGTATGTTAAAATAACAATAGGGTTCACTACAGTGCTTTTGTATAAGAAGTTGACTTTATCCTCTACCTAAAAGCCATCTGGTCTTCTAGGTGCCCAAGCACTTGCTGATTCCAGTTTCAACATTCCAACTATGTTCTACAAGTTACCTGGATAAAAAATGGACTACTGGCCTCTCTTACAAATAACAGAAAAAACAGCCTGCTCTCCCTTTAGTACCAACATCCTATTCATATCTTTGGCACAGGGGCAGACCAGACCACACGGGAAAATCCAAAGTTATGAAAGCCAAGGCATGAGCAGATGTTCACTGTCTCTAATTCCCACTGTGTATGGTATTCCAGCAGAGATCTTAGAGATAAAAATCAGCCTTGGTTTATTAAATAAAATTATGGTAATAACTAATACAACATCCTCTTCAACATTTACATAGTTCAGGAATGCTGCCAAGAACCTTTTCTTCTAAGTGATAGTATGTGTTTTAGTTTCTGTGCTTGTAATTCTATAGAAGTAATGCAGTCACTCAGAATTATTTGCATATATTTTCTACTGCAGTAATTATATCCAAGTCTCCACTGTAAAAGTTGCGACAATAGTTACAAACAGTCACGGTTAGGCACTAACTTCAAAACAGACATACAGCCAGATAACTACAACTGACGTTAAAGTAACTTGCAACTAATATAAGAAAGGCAATCAACACATTTCATCAGAAAAAGCTAGAATATTCTGAGAAACACAACCACTGTGAAACACAAAACAACTCTCTGTTCATTAAAGATTTTATGTGCCATGGTCTGGAGCCTTCCTCTTTTTACACTTTCATTTTGTTGCTGAAGGATCTGTGTGCCTGCATCACTATCTGTTTTTGGATTATTAAACTCTCAAAGATTAGTAAAGTGTTACTGCCAAGAACCAGAAGCAAATACGAAAGCAAACACTACTTGAGGTGCACAGTTTAAGGAAAGGGTTCCTGAAAGTGCACAGTATTGTGAGTTGCCTGTTTCATTATCAAACGGTGGCATACCTTTATATTTCTATGCTTATACCTTACAGGTGCACATGGATTGTGAAGTTGGTTTGGTTTCTTCTAGCATTTCTTGTTGAACGATACACCATGAAGAAAGACATTTCTTAATGGATCTCAAACAGCTTCTCAGTGCTGGGCTGAATAGGATGTCCGTTTTCATCTGACAAGTTAGTCCAGACTTTCAACTCACTGGCATGGTATCTGCACATCTCCCCGTGCCCCCTTATTTTTACCCCACATAATAATGAGACATTTAAACAGGAGGACTGTAAACAATGTTTGTTTTTTTTTTTCATTTTGTGTATACAGTACACAATGTGAGTTGTACATTTTTGAAAAAAAAAAAAATTACCAAACAATAAACAAAAAAAAAAAATTTATATATATATGTATATATATATATATATATATATATATATATATATATATATATATATATATATATATATATATATATATATATATATATATATATATATAACATCCATACAGGAACACAAATTCAAATATTGTAACAATAACTTTAAGGCAAGAACAAGTTACACAGAGTACATAACTGCTCAAGAAGGGGGGGGTCTAAAATCATTAGAGTGGGAAAGTTGCTTAGCCAGTACTAAAATGAGGAAACAAACGTGTTGGAAAGGGTCTGATATTATGGAACTGGAGTGGACTCAAACCAAACCAAACATTATTTTGCAACCAATGCCGAAATGCTATTTAGATAGGACTTGCCTCATCTGTGCAAACAGAATCAAAATGTGGTTTCAGAGCACAGTTCTCAGATTTTAAGCAGGAAAGAGCAAAGCAGGGTGAGAGGAAACTGAAAGGAAAAATATGCACACAAAGTTGCTTATCCTCTCAGTCTAAGCTTATCTAAAACACCTGCAAAGTGAATTTTTAAATAATTAGTTGATATACTTAACACATCATTTTTAAATGTTCACACTTCAGTAACAGTTACCTGAAACTAAAATGTGGACAATTAGAATTTGTATTGTTGGACAGATTCTGTTCACACTACTTCCTGGGCAAAGCTCTTCTTTGCTATTTTGTAGTGCTTACAAATACAATACTGTTGTTGCTCGAGCTTACCACCACCAAACACAAAAATGTCCATTTCATATATCATTATCCCAGGATATGTTACTACAGTACCCACTGTCAAACTTCATCTTTCTAATTCAGTTTATATTTTCGGAGATGCCATTCGCTTATAAACTGTACCACTGTATCTCCCACCTATAGGTCTATTTATTAGGTTTGATTTATTTCCCCTGCTACATACATTCCATGGCACTGGGTCCATAAGACCCTTTCCCAAGCTTAGCTTTTAAATCTTATCCAATAATACTGCTACTTTTTAAGCTATTAAGCTGTTTCCTTAATATGTAACACAGGATTTTTCGGGGAAAGCCCTTTAAGCTACCATCTTTCATATGTTATCTTGTTTAAATACTTAAGTTTTTTTTTTGTAAAAAAAAAGCACCACATCACAAAATTTCAAAAATTTAAGTATTACTTGTTTCAGTAGTGCAGTACTTCTCTTGCTAAGTAGTCTGTACAACCACCAACTGTTACAAAAAACAAAATGAAAACATATATACACATATAGAGATGTATATACACACACCCACAAGCATACAGGAGTATGTTTCTCTACAACAAATGTTCAAAATGTTGAATGTAAAATTGTCTACAATTATTAACCAAATGATCATAAAAAAATTATTCCCCACAACTACTGCTAATGAAATACTTACTACTAAAACTCTGAGCTCGCACAACAGTATTGGAGGGACAAATATCCTTTCCTCACAATTGTGCAAACACACACACACACAGTAAACCCAGTAGCACACTGTTCAATCCTGAGCATTTGATGCAAAAACACAACAAACTGCTTTTTTGATCATATGAACAGGCAACCAAATATGCTGTACCTTTACATATTTGTAACTCAAAAGGACACATTTGGTAGAAAGGTTTTTGTGGGTGTCAAAAAGAAAATGCACAAATGAGTAAAAGCTCAACCGTATGAATCGTATTATGGTTAAATTTAGATTTCTACAGGGTTGGTAAGCAGGAATGTAAAAGAAAATTAAAGTTTGAATGAAAAAGTGGTGGTTGTAGTGAATATGTTGAAGGGTGTGTTATTGCAGTTGGTGTAAACATGCAGATGTTCACAGGTTTAGGTCAGAGTAAGGGTTAGGTAAGAGGATAGATGCAGTGTTTTGCACATTTTGCATTGAGTGTCCTGTTGTCTTATGTGGTGGTACAGTTAAGGAAAGGGTTTTTGACAACGTAATAGGGCTAGGGTTAACCCACATGAGTAAGATGGTGGGGAGGAGGACAAAGCCCCCCCCCCTTCCCCATCTACCTTACTCATGTGCTGTAACCCTAACTTCACTCCTACACATTACATTACTAAAAACCGCTTTCCCTACCAGTATCTCTACGAAGATGACATTCAGTCTTTTTATTTAGCTGGGCTTACTGATAACATGGCTTTTTTATTGGGGAAAAAGTATTCAATGTTTTGTGATTCACTCTTACGAGTCATTCAATGTTCTGTGAGTTTCTCTTTTTTTGTTCTAACATTTGAGAGTCTCATTCAAGTTTTCTACCTTTCACTATATATATATATATATATATATATATATATATATATATATATATATATACACACACACACACACAAATACATATATACATGCACACACTGCCAGCATCCTAAATAAATTTATAAACAGGCTGGATGCTATATGGTACTGTAATATATTAATTAAAATTAGCATTTCTGCAGTGCAGTTTTCTTCAACCATCCATTAAAAAGGAATGGGAATTAAGTTTCTAATTTTCATTTCTGACTGGGGAAGCTTTAGAACATACACACATCCACAAGTTTAGAAATTAAGTATAAATGAAAATGTGCAAAACAAATATAACTTTACTGGTGCTTAATAATCATTCATGCATGCTGCCGTACATGGGAAAGTGAACACAAACTCCCTAAAACTTAGTTTTACCCCAATGTCTCTATATATTACTAATGCATTAACAAAGCAATACGCCCTGCATTACTGTTGTGCTTCAACAGTATGCACTTTTTCTTGGGTTTTAAACCATAACACCACCACACTCACAGTAGCAAAAAATCCCTTCCCAATTTTAAAGAATTTTAGGGCTTGCAAAACACAGAACAGTTGCTTCTTAAGTACTGTACAGTTTCTTGTTCTTCTGAAAATAAAACACTTGGTTCGCAAACAACTACTCAAGAAAGTAACAGGGTAGTAGCATCAAAGAACACAAACAACAACAATGGAACCCACATTAACAGTATTATTAAAGATACAGACCAGTGACACATAGGGATCAAATAAGACACTGTTTCTGAAACATAAAACTCTAGAAAACACACAGATTAATTGAGTTTCTGGATTGTACTTGAACTCCATTGCATTTTCTTCAGTACTTGTTCTAATTGATAGAATAAAAGCATGATCAGTATAAACCAGATTACACAAAACATACTGAAAAAGTGCTTTAAGCAGTTAAACAAAAAACAGGTTCTGTTAATTCTGCACGTTACAAAATGTCAAGTTTAAAAATCTAATGTGCTCTAAACAGCACAATGTCTAGAGCGTCACAGTGCTTTAAGAAACTCATGTTGGAGTAATTTCACTACCTACTAGAAAATATGCCAGCAGCAGCACAAACTGTAGATACAGTTTAAGAGAAGTAAAGTCAGATTTAGCATGATGAAATACTTCCTTGTCTAAGTAGTGTTGCGAAACAACATTAAAATTCAAACCAAAATTAAAAGGGTGGGTGTGTGTGTGTGTAAATGAATACTACTAATGGACAGTTTTTCATATATTCTGAAGACAATTTAGGCACTGCCAGCAGACATCACCTTACCAATTAAAGGCAAGACAGAGGTAAAAAAAATACATGTTTATCAATAAAGCCAGCCAGACTGTAAATTCTCAATATCTACTCTGCAGATGGGCATCCATAATCACAACACTAACCTGGTAGTTCAAACTTCACAGTGGTACCATCTTTTGAGATATCCAAAGTAGGACATTTCTTTTAGAAATCTGAAATGTTGGTAAACAGTGCACCAAGTGACCGAAATACAACACTTGACTTTTTATCATCAAAATTAAGACTTATTGTTCTAGAATTAGCACTATTATTTCATGCAATGCAAAGCTGTTTTTAGCTAGTGAGAAGTAGAAAACAACTTTCTACTAAAATATCAGGACACTATCAAATGGTTTTCAAAACTGTCACATTCACTGAAAAAAACAGTTTACAGAGTCTGTCCATGGAAGAAACAGCCTTAAAGGAAAGTCTTCCCAACATTTGCGTAATGCAATGTGCAAGCATACCCATCTGTACAGATTTGTTTTAACAGCAAAATCAGTTACTTCTGCCAATAAAGTGTCTCGCTAGTTGCATTTTTAAGGGAAGCTGGCCCTTTCATTAACCAACCCTACCTAGCTACTGCTAAAGATTCAGGGGGTAAAGTGGTGGGTGGGTAAGCTCCCTTGTAAATGGAATTAGCAGATAAAAATACTTCATACTTCAGCTAGTCCTACTGCAGTAATTTCTTTGAACATGAACTTGCACTAACAGCAGTTTCAACTTTTAATTTAATAATAGCCAAGAATGTCAGTTTATCATTTCCGTAATACCTCTATTTAAAGCGGTAACTTGCTAAATTTTAAGGGCTGTGAGAAAAGAAAGCTGAATGTAGCTCCTAACGGAACCCGAATAAACTAGAAAGAGTGTTTATCCAAAGGTGAACTTTACTCTGGCAACTGGGCACTTCTTGGCTAACACTGCAGCGAATTTGCAGCACAATGCTAACTGGTTTTCAAACAGTTTCTCTTCATCCTCAGAATTTTCAGTAAGTAGTCGATGCTTAAAACTCTGCTGAGTTTGACAATCGTGCCAACAGAATAAAGACAGACAGTACAGCTATTCTTGTCTACCAATTTAGGCCAATTTCACTTCAGATTTTCAACAAGGCAAGAACATAATCTGTTCTGAAATCTTTTTGCTAAACTACTAGAGTTTAAAAATTGCAAATTTCAATCTAGTTCTGAAAATTGTGTATCAAGCAAAAGTAAAACAATTTGAAAATTAGAATAAATACATTCCATCTGCTGACAAAAAACAAAACAAAACAGTTTTTAAAAATTTTAAACAGGCTGGTGAACGCCTAATAACTTTACATAATCAGCAACACGAACAATTACATTCAACAAAGTTTCACAACTTGTCCTAAGATCCTGATCTGCATAACTTGCAAAATATCAATACAGCTATTAACTGCCAACTTACAATTTTGTTTTACTACAAAATACTTTTTAATATGACATCCCACTGGAAACTATTGTACATTTTATTGTCTTCTGATGGACAGGGCAGTCTGTGCTGATCATAGATTCGTTCTGCAATTAACGACTATCTAACAAAGGTTAGTTAGGGAACACGGGAATAACAAGGTTTGGCTTGTAAAGGTCCTAGGTCCATTAGCCTAGTAACCTCATATGAATCTATGAACCTATGATATTAACTCAATTTTATTTTTTCTCTCTCTCAATGTGGTTAACCATATTATGTCATCTTTCCATTGCATATTGCCATGTTCTTACTTCATCTTCAGTGGGCCAAAAAATGGCCTATCCTACTTGGAATAACTTGGTTAATAAACGCTAAATAAAATCTCGAAAATCTTGTCACCTATGTGGAAACAAGGTAACTGCTATACACGTTTTAGTTGTTTCTGACAGCAACACTATAACTGGAACTATACAAAGCTCACACACAAAATGTCTGGAAAAAGCAAAAAAAATACAGTTGGCCTGCCAAACTGAGAAAAGGCAGCAATAACAATACTTACTAGCCATATAATCAGGAAATGGCGGAGAAAAACTCTTGGTGATGTTACTGAATGACATTAAGAAACAATTAAGAAAAAAATAATCTTTTTATTTTAAAGTTTAATACACTGTTTCCAAATGGAATGAACAAGGAATGCAATTGGAAGTGTTATCTATAAGCTGTTTTTTTTTTTAAGAGAAAAGGTTTTGGGGTGTTAACAGTGAGTTAATCGGGCTATGATGTATAAATATAGGAAATGGTTAAATGTTTAGTATACTCTGTTAAAGGCTTTGTAAGCCGAGGCACTAGAGGAAGAAGTTTTTTTTTTTTGTAATAAAGAAATCTTTAGAACATTTGCTGTATTCGTTGTGTGTCTCTGAAAAACTATTAATGCAAATCAGTAGTATTAGTGCATAGAAAAACTCATTCTATGATATTCGTCATGGATACTCAAAAAAACTGACTGCAGTACAATGCCACTTCTCTCAGAGATTTATTCAGAAAGATTTTTTTCTACCAACATTCGGCTTTTGACTGTTTGAAGGACTTTACTACATTTTAAAACTCCTTCTCAAATTGCTAGTTTTCTAGTTATTCAGAATAAAAAAGCATGGGGGAGGTGGCCGTGGCCAGCAAGCTTTTCCTGAATTGAAGACCACTGTCCCATATCAAATATGGTATACAACTGACATAAGTACAACTGTGTGAATATACTTACCCAACCACAAATGCTCGAGTAGCACAAACTGCTGCAGTAATGTTCAGAACATGTGGGGGATGGACATCTGTCAAACTGTTCTGCCATTTGGGGTTTTCAGACATCCCCAACAGATTTTAGTATGACATGATGTATAAACATATGAAGTGCTCATATTATTTTCACTTCTTTTTGTGCGTGTGTGTGTTAAAGATAGCCACCAACAAGTGTGCTTACAAAGCCTAAAAAGCAGGTTGAAACTCTGCCCTTCCCAAGAGACAGAAGGAGCAGGAAAGGACAGGGTGTTTGTACCCTAGCCTCTCCAGGAAATAAAAAAAAAAAAAGAAAAAGCACTTGAGTCACAAGAGCAAAAAGGGGACTGCAGGGTTCTATGCTGCAGCAGTAAGCCTGCGACCTGAAGATCGCTGTTTATGGCTCGTACGACCACACAGCTGTACTATGTACTTTAGAACTGCAGTGGCCTGGCCATCTATGCTTCTGGACAGATTTATCAGCTTATAATGCCCAAGAAAAGGGTTAAACAGTTGTTTAGGTAACTGTGGTCCTTGCTGAATATGTCTTAATCAGTCATCAGAGTTTTTAGAACATACAGGAATAAAGACATTTAGCCAAGCAGGCCAGTTAGAGGTAGTACGGGAACAAGTTTGCCCTTATTACTACCATATTCATCTAGTACATTTGCCTGAAATCTTTAGTTGCGTCAGAATTATCTCTCAACTGTCCATGCATGTCCAGGAAGTACAAGAACTTCTCTTCTGTACTGCAGAGGATTCAGAAAGAAAACTAGGAGATGAACAGACTGACAAGTCAACTCTGAGACTGCTCTATGTGTAAAATACAAATCTGCCTTGGGGGCCATCATGTCTCTGCTGAAGTGTCTAATATATACACACACACACACACACACACACACACACACACACACACACACACACACACACAATTTCCAGTGGTAATTCTTGCTGGAGTCAGGAGAGGTATGTTCCAGAATGGGGAAAGAGTGGGGTGGGCACGACTGAGAAGCCATACATCCACCCCTGGAATGAAACCAAGGGATGACAATAGGGAAGGGGAGTAATGGGGTAGGCTCAAAAATTGAAAACAAACAACTGATGGCGACAGCCAAAACCCCCAAGATGCTCTTAGGTTCCATGACCATTCACAGCTACTTCCGAGAAAATCTAAGAAAGACTTGGACAGCTGGTAGACCTGGCATAGACATGGGAAACGGAGTAGAGGACTGTAGGATGAAGCAGGGAACAAAGTTTAAAAAAATAAATAAATCAGTAACTATATGGCCAAGAAAGACATCTGCAACATGAATAGCCCACCTACGGGTGTCAGGCCCCGAAATAGGCCTTCATACCTCAGTTACAGGTTTTACGCCTACTAGTAGTAGGAATTGAATGACCAAAAGTCCCACACTTTTTCTTAAAGCGAGTGTGACATCTTTTCACCAGGTCAAAAAGCTCCTGCTCAAAAACTACCGGACTGAGGAGGGAAAGTGGCTCTTGGAAGCATGAGGCAAAGACCTACCAGCTAAAGTCACCTGGGAACCGGTGTCGAGCTGTGACACAGCAGATGATTCTACTGTGGCCCAGCTAAATGAAAATATTTGAATGCTACTTTCGGTACTTGCATATTATCGCATCCACATTTTTGCCATAATGCCGGTTGCTTCTCCTTGTGTCAACTGGGACCAATGAAGTATGACAAAACCTCAGAGACATGTTTTCTTTAATGTGTTATTGTTTTTAGGATGGTTTTTAACTCCAATGGCTGAAAAAATAAGGTTTGAAAAATAGGTTTCCCCATTTACTGCCAGCATCTCAAGATGTCAGTTAAGGAAGTCCCATGTTCCACTTAAAAACATGTTCCGCGTTCCTTTTTTTCAGCCTTTGCCCTGAGAACGGAAAGCATCAGGAAAGAAAAGCAAAGCAGTACCCTGTTTAAACTCCTTACAAAGTAATCGGGAAGGGTAGACTGTTAAAACACGATCTTGGTGGTGGGTTTGTAAAACGAGTAAGGGTTTGCACATGTTAGGATTTGT